>NC_086342.1:866897-1166897 GCF_032445375.1 Bacillus rossius redtenbacheri | reverse complement strand
GTTTAACATAATTACTTGCAGCCATCAGCAGCAAGCAACCTCTGGAATGAACTGGACCAGGCGAAAAGGCAATCAAACAACCTAGCTACCTTCAAGCACAGGCTGAAGAAACATCTCTCTGGAACACCTACATTCTAGATTAAAAATATTTACTCTGTGCTGTGAGCGTGGACGAGCGACTGAGACACCGTAGTCGGACGAGCAGCTGGAAGCAGTTACATGTTCCCTCGACAGATGTCGCGAGTGTGGCGGGCGGGACTAGCTTGGCGTGGTCGGTAAAGTTCTCTCGCGATGGCCATTACAGAACCAAAGTTTGAAACCCGATAAAAGCGTCAGAAATATACGACCTACTATCTACGGCTAAATATAATATTAAAAATGTTTTGGCGAGTTTTAAAACCAATAAAGCACATAACGAATACCGTATAGTCAATATACATAAATTCTTTGTTCCATTAAATCACTGTGCACATATATTAGAAACGCGAACACTAAAACATGTGTTATAAAAATATTCCTAAAAAAACTGCACCCTATATTATAAATTTTTAATAGGTATAATCACCCTATTTTATCTTCTTAAACTGTAATTTAGTATTAGATCGTAGAATTTCGATGCCATGTACTTGACAATTCGGTGAAAATGGTGTGTCAAGACATTTCGGCATACTAGGTAACAAGCATCACAAACTGCTATTATCTTAAACTTTCCAAATCTATTCACCGATGTACGACCACACTGCCTGTATAGCCAACACACAATTCAGTACTGAAACACACTAAAAATATTAACGTCTCTAATTATATAAATAATAATTCCAAACAGAATTGTATTCGTTCAAATTAGATTCTATGAATAAGTAGATTAACTTACTGCCTAAACATAAGCAGAAAATTAATTAACGAGTTTGCACGACATTCCTGCCATTAAAAAAAGAGTAATGAAGCGGCAGATCTTGTCATCAAGATGAGAAATTCAGAACTAAGATTAGAGTATTAACATAGCCTTAAGAAAAAAAAGAGAAAAAATAAACATTACGTCAGTATGTGTGTTAGAAAAATAAGGGGGGGGGGGGGGGGAAAGAGAGAAATGAAATGTACATACCACGTGCATATAAATAACATTACGCCTGTCAGTTTGCTAAATAAAGTTCTTAGTGGTACCAAGTGAAATGTTATTTTAAACAGAACACATTGAATCAGATATAGAGTGCACTTAATACAGATACTACAAAACGACATATATTAACTGGCTTTCCTCGTAACATAGAAAATACTTACGGCATTTTTAAAATTTTTACTTGACCGTTACTGCAACAAATCATTATCATTGTAAAAAGTGCGTAATACAGTATATTAACAGCTCTCAAACAAACTAGCCCATGTGTTATATTTCCAGTAAAATATGGTGTAGGTATTTAAGCAAATGTAAAAAAATAAAACTGATAACAATTGGTGATTACTCTTTTGATGTGATTCGGGTAATGTACTTCCACCCTAGTAAGAACTCCCTTCGCAATTATGAAACGTACAACAATGTCACCAAACTTCAATCCCAAACATTATTAAAGAAATTCGGTAACACATTGGATACAACAGTTATATACACACAAATTTAACTATTATGCCTAATTAAATTCAGTTACTGGCGACACTTATAACAGATACAGGTTTAAATTTTGTTTGTAACTTTAACATGTGAAAAGGTGTGTTGCCATTGCCAAGTAGTATCGTAGCTCAGTCTAGGCTTATCTTCTGTCTACTGTGAACCAAGCACGTGGAATGCAAACGTCAAGTTTATGTCAGGTCTCTTGAAATAGTTTGTACACAACTGCACAGATTAAAACTGAGGAGGGATCTAAACCTGTGCGGTAAGCCAAAAAATGATTTTAAAGTATACTTCTATTACATAAATTAATATTCCTTACAAGAGGCACAAAATGCTGTGTTGTGCAATAAACGTACTCCATATATAGAAAGGTTTGTGCTTTTGACATTCCAATTGTAATTTAAGATCACTAGATCACTTCGCCTCGTGCAACGTTATGACAATAGACTAAAAACATAATTTAATAGTGACCAAAAATAACACAAAGTGAGAGGTTAAAAGACCGTTGCACTCTGCGCCTACATTAATCATGTCACGTTGCCGGGGGGGGGGGGGGGGGGGGAGAACTAGCGTGGCCACGCCAGCTGTCAGATAAAGACCCGCATATAAAGGCCCGCCGATCGATACAATTTAAATGGCAGGGCACGCGTCACTATCAGCTAGCGTAACGGCCATTGCCTTGTGAACCACGCTCCGTGCAGTGCTTGCGTTCAACATGGACCCTTCCACTACACGTCAAACACACTTGCCACGTGATACCAACTACACTGAAGGAGACACGAGGCTCACCTGTGATGTGCGACTGCTTGTTGTTGTTGTCCAGAGCGGCGGCGGGCTCCGACGTGGTGGCGGTCTGCTCGGGCGACTTATCGGCGGCCGTGTTGAGGTACGAGAGGCGGCGGTGCGCGTACGGCAGAGCGACCTGCTCTCCCGGCAGAACCTTCTTCCAGACCCAGCGCGAGGTGCCGGGGCCCTGCCTCCGCGGCGACCCGCGCCCGAAGTCGAAGCCCCAGCGGTCTGCGTCGCGCGCCTGCTGGGCGCTCAGTTCGCGCCGCACCACCTCCTCCACGTCTGCGTGGTCGACGGGCCCGAACAAGTCCCTCCTGACGCGCTGCAGCTGCCCCGCGGGCCCGCTCGGCGAGTGGCCGTCCTTCCGCAGCTGAGACATGACCGCTGGGTTGAACACTCGGGCACTCATCGTCAAGTTTTGGAAGAACCCCCGACTGTCCCGACTTGCTTTCCACGCCGTGCGAGTTCTAAACCCACGACGCACTTCGGGTCATCACACGCGTCGAGAAACTCCCGCGCAAACCAATGTCCGCTTCCTTGACGCTCGCCCCGTTTTGCGACAAACGCGAGCTCCGTTCACGCCCAACTCCACACTCGGCCGCTGCAACGAAACACTGAAAAATCATGCCATGATAGCGTCAGCGTCCCCCTCTTGAGAGATCTCCCCCCACCCGGCGCCCGTCTAACAGACCGCGTTTCAAAATCCACCAATGGCGGCGCTCGTAAGATAAAACCGCCCGGCCAATGGGGAAGCGGAGCGCCCGCTGACGTCATGGCAAGTTGTTTACATCGAGAGAGAGAGCCTGCACGAATTATCTACGCTTACATAAGAAAGGAGAGAGAAAATAATAGGCTTACCCCTCCCCGCCCCGCTTTTTTTTTGTTGCTTTTTTTTAAAAGACAAGACAAGCAGCTACTGTGCCACGCGTCCTTTGAGAGCTGTAAAATACACGCCAAGGTCTTTGAAACAACGCACGCCACGTTATGGTGCATGCGCGCTGCGCATTTCTGGGCGACAACAAAACTATTTCAACATGCAGTAAACACAGATGCATGACGTTACATTAGGAGTCATTACATACGTTACGGAAACCTACTTGACAAATAAACAAGAAATGTATATTATTACTGAAAAGCAACTCTTAACTTCTAGAATATTTTTCTTCGTAAGTTGTTTTATTTAAAAATAAAATAATGTTCTGGTTCGATTTTACAGTTACAATTAATGCAGTTATGAAATACGACATATGTCTATAAAATTTGTAATATACTTACACCAAAAGTAAAACTTCAATAATCATTTACGGCAATAATTCACTATTGTATTCAATACTAAAACACAAAGTTTATCCGCACCAAGGTCAATGGTTTTGTGGAAGGGAAGAGACGTTGCTGCCATCTTGTGGCGAGAACTGTAACTACTAGTGGTACGTTGCAAATGCTCAGCTGCTGTTACTTTTAACATTCATTTGTGAATATTTGTAAATTCTATGAGCAAAAATATAATGTTCGTAAGTTTATTTACAAGAGTTAGGAATGCGGTGTAAAATTTGAGTAGAGGAAATGTCATAATTTTAACTTTTGCATCGGTTAGTTCTGGTTTTGAATAACCTAAATGAATACATCTACATATTTATTTTACTTTTATTTTTATTTATATTTACATAACATATGTATAAATCTCAAACGCCTAAAAAATAATCGCAATAATTACAAATTTTACATAATTTTCGCTTTAAAAAGGATTTGACTTTTTATTAATCTTAATAAACGTATTTTATCTCCCAGTTCCATTACCACAACAAAATCTGGCTGAGAGGCTATGATTGTGAAACATATATGAACGCGCAAATGTTGTAATATATTTACATATAAAATTAATAAAATAATTATAAAAACTAAACCTAAAATACATTCGAAAAATATGCTTAAAGAAATATATTAGTTTTTCAGGTCTGAAAATCTAAAGATTATTCCGAAGTTATCACCTTCTTGCAAAATAACTCAAAAAAATATCTCGTAAAATTATATGTATATATAAAATTACCTCGTAAAATTATATAGTTTTGAAGCAAAAAAAAAATTGAAGATATTGTATTGTACCTAGTTGTAGTGTATGAATATGTTCAAATGAGTAGACTAAGAAAAATCGAAATTTATTAATAACATACGAAAAAATTCAACTGGTCTCATTCAATTCGAAAATTTCTCTTTTGATTCAAAATATCATCACATTAAGTTTGAACAGATTTTGAAAAGTGAAACTTTCTTTTCTGGGTGCTATCAATCTCGTGTTTTTTTATGAGTTGGAAAAATTAAAAACATTTTCGTAGGAAACTCCATTACACCTAAAACCGAAGCCGTTATATCTATAAATATATTTGTGTTTTACACTACGACCTTCACCGTCGATAAAACTAAAGCTACTACTAAACCACCAAAGACGCTGTTTGACGAAGACGTGTCATATCATTCAGATACATTCAATCCGTAATAATCTGTATGGATTCCTCCGTAACAAATGTGATTCTTCAAAATTGTATGAAGCAGTTTATTTCCTAAATCCAAGCATTTAATTTTGCATTACTATAGCCGTTTCGAAATGTTTCACTTTTTCACTATGGTGGCCGTTCTAATGACCTGATGTAACTTACCTCTTGGAGAAGGCATTTTCTCTTGATGTAAGCTTTTGGACATACGCCATTGCTAAGCACATGTATGTCTGTAGAAGAAAACTACAAAAAAACACAAATGACAAAAACACAAATTAAGCAAAACATTGCTGTTGTCAGGATATAAACACCACACAATACTCCACAAAAGAAAAACAAAGAAAAATGGACTAACAGAACGAAAAACCCCCCACAAATGATGACAGCACAAATATACCGAACCCAAAAAAATTCAGCACAACAGTTGAAACGAGACAAAAACACAGCAAAACGAAAATACGAAACAAACATAATCCATAATGTTTGTTGACCATATTCCTGTTGTGGAGTATTGTGTGGTGTTTATATCCTGACAGCAATTTTTTGCTTAATTTGTGTTTTTGTTATTTGTGTTTTTTTTTGTAGTTTTCTTCTACAGACATACATGTGCTTAGCAATGGCGTATGTCCAAAAGCTTACATCAAGTCATGCACCCCCATTGCACAAATCTTTCAAAGATAAGGCATTTTCTCCTCCGATATTTAGCGTTACTACGACTAAACCGTTGGCGAAATGGAAATCGGAGACAATTTACTATATTTAAAAATAAATTTTCTACAAAATACAATCCGTGGTGTTTAGGTGTGATGCTAATTATCTTATCTATTTAAGTTAAATTTTAAACTTTCGTTAGTTCAAATATTTTAATCTGCGAAAGTTCTTCCGATTGCTTTGAAATATACAGATAGGATTATATAGTCATCTATATATATATGTATATAGGTATAAGGGATAGAGGAAGATATACAGAATTTTAGAGAGAGATAAAGCGGAGAATATATATGGATGTAAAGATATATAGAGAAGGAGATAAATGTGGTGAGATTTATAAAGGCACATATATAGAGAGATAGAGAAAGATGCTTTGTATATGTGTACTTACTTCAAACAAATTACAAAAAAAAAAATAAAGAGAAACAGCAACGAATGCCGCCATTAGCTAGTAATATAATATAAAGCACTATTGAGCTGAGTGAATCATAATGTTAATTTTTTTTTTTACGAATAACGGTCACTACAGAAGTACAGAGAATGTTTTAAAATCCGCGGTGTGACGTTAGGGGTAACAGAACACAACAATATATACAATAAACAACGTATTTTCCTAACCAACCGGTGAACGCTAGAAATTATGAGAAATAAGACAGAAAGGAAAGGAATGACAGGAAATCGATGAATTTAAGGGAAAAAAAGTAATATTCCAACATCTTCCATTGCATCACGACTGCACAGTGACACAGGCAGTGACGGAGCCCTGGGCCAGTAACTTCAAGTTCAACGATAGTTAAGCTAATTTATCTAAAAAAAAAATTATATTTTTGAAGTTATTATTCTTTAGGTGCGTTATGAAAAAATGATGAAAGTGAATTTTTTTACAATGAACATGCAAAGAGCAACGAAAATTTCACAGGATGAAAAGAAGGATATACCTATACCAATAAAAATTATTTATGTGCTTTTAAATCTTACACTTTAGTTATTGACATTGAATACTGGTCCATATTATTAAAAACATTAATTTATTGCGAATGTTATGTGAAATAAATTGTGTTTATAAACTTTTTCAAGTGTATTTATAAAGGAAGTTATGTCCCCGTTTGTATAATTTAATTTCATTAAATTATTATTATATTATTTAATGAATAATTTAAATAATATATTAGAATAAACACTCAGCATATTTATTGATTTTCATTGTTAATTAAAATACAATTCTGTTGTTTTACAATATTCAATAATTAATTAATTTAATACAAGTGTTTATATTAATATTCAATTCTGAGTATTTATTAAAAAATTTTAATGTGCCACTAATTTTGAAACAGCCTATATTTTATATATGTATAACATATTGCGCTAACAGTGAGAATTGAAAGTAGACATGATACGTCACACATAGTTATGACAAAATATAGGTATATTTAATGACATATAATTATTGTAAATAACAATTATTTTTTTTGAAAATAGGTGTAGCGAAGAACTTATGTAATCTTATTTGGAATAATTCAAATCCTTACAGTACTTGAAATTCATTCTCACTGAGAGTTATGGAAAAGTGCAATACTGAGATTCTAGCAACATGAGTAGCAAGTTTATAAATTTTTTTTCTCGATTTAGTTTTAATTGTATGGTGGTTAGTTTATCTCTGATATGTAAGAATATTTCATTGGAATGATCTCAGTCATCCATGCCCCACAAACACGACGGTATTTTATGAAGAAGAAGTCTTAAACTCTCACATACCGCCAAAGACATGCTCTATGGATCACAAAAGGCGAATATTTTTATTTTTTTCATATTAAAAGTTAAAAAAAAAAATTACGTGCCACTTAGCAAAAACGTAAACATTTCGTAGCGTATAAAACTAGCTATATGTTTAAACACCACCAATTAAATTTATACAATTTTTTTATTCACCCCTTTTTACGTTATGTAAACACTAAACTTGTATTTATTGAGTCACATTTATGAATGAAAACTGAAAACACATTTCAGGGAGGGTAGTGGGGATATTCATATTCAGGCACAGCCTGCAAACGATTTTTAACCATTTTTTTATATCTTGGCGATCTAAACAAATAGTACTTTACGTAAAATTTAAGATACGGAACACAAATTATACAAAAAAAAAACATTGCAACTACAAAAGCAAAGATGGCCTAAATTGTTAACAATTAATTTCAGGAGGGGTTACATTTATATAACCCCGTTCCCCTTCCCCTTTTCAGTTAAACCTCTGCACGCAAACTATTTTTATACTTATCCAAAACATTTTGTTTTCTTTATTAACAAATTGGTAAGTTGAACTATAGTAGGATCTATATTACGTTCGAGTTACCTTCAGTGAGTATTTCTTATTGACTCGACGTCGATTGAGAGCGATCAGTAAGCATCTTGATCGTTCGCCATTTTGGTTTATATTTGTATGACATGTCTTTGGTATGAGGACTGTTCTTGTGCAACTGTCATAGATTAGTAGGTAACTACAGCTGTTTTGCATTTGTTGCTCGTTTGCAAATTGTGCCACCAGGCAGTTACGAAACATAAATTGCAAAAAGAAATTTCGTGGTATATTTCCAGTAATATTTTTTTTCTTCTAATTTTGTTTTATCGAACAATTTCATGTTAAAAAAAATTGTCGGATATTAAAACGAAGCGTGTGTTGTATATCTCAAATAAAAGACAGGAAATATACGAACGCTAAAGTGCACACATGCCATGCCTCTGATTAAACATATTTATTTAACACCAACTTAAAATAACTTAAGCGTTCTCATACTGGGCTCTCAGTAACGATGATTGACGCTAGAGCGAGACGGCGTCAGAGCGGCACGGGGCAGAACTAATTGGAGCATGAATTTTTGAAAATGAAAAATCAACTCTCGATATAGATTATTTAAAATCTTTTTTTAAGTATTTGATTACGGTAAGAATTTTCAGTACGCATCTGACCACAGCCAGGATCGATGCCGGCTGCGTTATCGGAAGGACACAGGCGTAGTTCCTGCGGCAATAATTTATCCTGAGGATGAATGCTAGACGACATGAGAAGAATGACTGTGTTGAAAGCCCACTACGGAAAATGTTCAGTTGTGATCGGTGTGGCAGGTTAAGGTCAAGGACACGACCCAGAGTTTTTTTTTTTTTTTTTTTTTTTTTGCCATTTGCCATTTTAAGGAATTTTAGCTTCGGCGAGGATCTGAGGACAATTAAACCTAAAGATTTTTTTGCAAGGAAAAATTAGGAGATTTTTCCCCTCGAAAATAGTATTCCCCCCCCCCCCTCAAAATAGAGACATTTTGATTCTTTTTGAGGATTTTTGAGGCAATTTGCCACCAATATGGCCACCGTGACGTCAAAACTCAAGATGGCACCGAACATTTCCGAACATTTCCGAGCATTGTTGAACCGGCTGCAACTTCTCACTACGAACTACTGGGCGTTACGCCTCTTGGATACTATTATGACTGTAGATGATGGATTACTATCAAACTTGTAAACAAGTAATAACACAACATGAACAGGCTAGCGTTTTTATTTAATTCGTTTGACTCGCGAATTTGAATTTGAACTACCAAATAGAACTTATATCATACTTTTAAAGTAATTTTTTATTTGGATGTGCCTCTCTCTTCAGTAAATAACCTAGTAAAATTGCAACAATTATTCAGAAACTTTGAGATAAATTTTAAACGGTCGCTACATCAAGGAGTGCTGATAAAATTAAAATGGCATTTATTTGAAAGATAAATAAAATGTGTTTTTACTGAGTTTCAAAAAATTTGAAACCTTGGATTATGAAAGTTAAAAACAAAATTATAAACGCAAGTGGAGTGTACAACAAGAAATTTTTTTTTGTCACAGCTGGCCTGCAAAGTGCCATTAATAATGCACTGAATTAAATGTTTTATATTTTTTAAGATTGTAGATTTAAATTAAAAATTGTACCCTAAATTCAAATTAATTCATTGTAAATACAGCACACAAGCTCGAAAATGTTACAGAATAAAATTTAACGAATGATTTGTGTACTTGCTTTCTTCATTTAAATTCAAAGTGATAAAGATAATAAATAAGTGGGGAGAAAAAAATTCATTGATATTCTACGTAGGACTGTTTATGCTCTTTCATGTATAAAATGCGAAAGTCAAATCACGGACAGTGCATTGGAAAGAGAGTACGTATATTTATTCTTGCAATGGTGTTCTTATATCTATAATAATAAAATAGAGGGTTAGCCTATTTATTTGTAGTTTGCATAGTGTGGAGATGGAAAGGCCTAGAACCACGGAATTTTGTACAAAGAATCAGTTCAGTTTTTATTTTATTTTTTCCTTTTTTTAAATCTGATTTTAGAGTCCGTTACAGTGAGTTCTCCTGATGTGTTGCAGTTGTTAGCTGCGACTGGCGTGAGCGCGGTGTTACTGCGGGCGCGGCACGAGAAGACCCCACCGCACCGCGGCAAGAGACGGCCGGAAGTAGCGGCATTGTGGCGCGCACCGGGCACATTCCAGGGGCATCCGCCCCCCGCCGCCGGTACCATCACGTCTGGGGAGCCAGGCACTTTCATGGCAATAATAAAAAAAATATTGCAGGCAATTTTTTTTCCCAATTAATAGAGACTGGAAAAATTCGCGATTTCAATGACCTCTAGGATATACACCAAGATCCTCTATGTACTAGGACAAATTGCACCTGCTCATTGGATAATGACTCGTGACACGTGTCACCTGGGATGCTTGTAATTTGATACTTCTTTTGTTGAAGGTTTTTTTCACTGGCTTAGAGTCCTTCAGGTAAACGGTGGTCCAATCACTGACTCAGAATGAAGGTGAACGAGTTTGGAGTCTAGCCTACCGCGAAATGAATCCGCGAATTTTTCCGGTCTCTACCAATTAAGTTTTAAAGCGCGTGGTGGGATCACTTGCATACAACTACCCACCATTTTTTTTTCTTCACAGACCCCCGCCGTCGTCGGCAGACGCCAGCTGCACACTCGTCATGTACCAACTCGAGGTCTCAGCATTCCTCAGTAGCGTCACATTTCACAAGCTTCTCTTCTCTTCTCTTCTCTTGTCTGGAATCCCAGCGACCCGTGTTTCACTCCCACAAAGAGCTTCGCCCGTGTTACGGCCCTGAGGCGCGGCTGCAGACTCCAGACGTGTCCTTGGGACAGGCATGGAGGCTGCTGATGGCACCAGGGGCAGCGCAGTGGTTGCCCCCTGCCTTCCGGCACCGCACGGCTCCCGACCTGGCCGCACGGCGCCTGCGACCCTCGCCAGCCAATCACCTGTCCGGAACGCTCGCTCCAGCGCGATGCATTATTCATGAGCGAGTTCATGGCCTCGCTTCCTCGCTTCGGTACATCGGAGAGTTATATTACCGTTTCCATCTGCACACGGCCATTTGTCACTCGCCGGCGAGGCTGCATCGTCTGGCCAGACCTCCAGGGTAGTATGTTTTTAGCTTTAGAGGTTGTAACCTACACCCTCCTCCATTTCATTACCTTCCTTCTTGTTCCCGAGACATCAGTGGGATTTAAAACAATTTTACGGACATACGTCATTGCTGGTTTGTGCTAGATGTCATAGAAAAGCGTCAGGAATGGACAAAAAGATAAATACATAAGTACGCGGACAAGCCGATATCAGATGATGTTAAGTGTTGAATACCTCGACAGCCAAGCGAATTCCATGGAAGGTATTCAGTCAGAAAAAAATAAAATACAGCACAGAGGGACGCAGAGGGCTGACAACGTCGAGACAGCTGCAAAAAGATCAGTAAGTACAGACAAACAACATTAGCCACCACAGCCAAAAACAACGATGACCGTGAACAGATAATCTGGAAACACAAGGAAGACTGCACGAACGAACACGGTAGGCGTTTCGGGAACTCGCATCTGCTCCCATCATCAGGAACAAACTGTCTGATTCTGTTTGTGTCTGACGAAGGGAGTCGGTAGCCTAGTTGGTAGGATTGTACTTGTTTATGGTTCCTTGTGTATAGCGCATTGCCGGCGAAGCGAACACTGCATTATCTTTGAAAGATTTGTGCAATGGGAGTGCGTGACTTTATGTAAGCTTTTGGACATACGCCATTGCTAAACACTTTTTCTGTAGAAGAAAAGTGAAAAATACCCAAAAGACAAAAAAAAACACAAATTAAGCAAAAAATTGCTGTTGTCAACAGGATATAAACACCACATAATATTCCATAACAGGAATATGGTCAACAAACAAAGAAAAACAAAGAAAAATGGACTAAGAGAACGAAAAAACCCCACAAATGATAAGAGCACAAAAATATTGAACCCAAAAAATTCAGCACAGCAGTTGAATCGTGTTTTTTGTCTCGTTTCAACTGTTGTGCTAAAATTTTCTTGGTAAAATATTTTTGTGCTGTCATTTGTGGTTGTTTTTTTTCGTTCTCTTAGTCCATTTTTCTTTGTTTTTCTTTGTTTGTTGACCATATTCCTGTTATGGAATATTATGTGGTGTTTATATCCTGTTGACAACAGCAATTTTTTGCTTAATTTGTGTTTTTTGTCTTTTGGGTATTTTTTACTTTTCTTCTACAGAAAAAGTGCTTAACAATGGCGTATGTTCAAAAGCTTACATCAAGTCGAACACTGCATTACCCTCGTCCCTACCGACATGAGCACGTGTCACAACTGACGGAATGTGAGCACAACAGGTCTCCTGCCTGAGAGAAAGTATCTGAGGAGAGTCCGCATCATGCTGGGGCACTCTGTGTAGTCGGAGTCGTCTGCGAACCTGTGAGATACCGAAGCTTAGTGCAGTCAGAGCTATGCAACTCCAGCGTTATTGGGTTCGGCAACTCCTGTGGTTCCCCGTGAGTTGCGCTCTGCATATTACAACTGTTGCATGCTGTGTGCAGTACGTTACACCTTGTTGTACATATCGTTGAACTGTAAATTATGGTATTGATTTGTATTCCTTTTCAAGAATCGGCATTACACGTCATGTTGATTTTCTCGTGTTTTTTTCCCGTCATTACTTCTATTTAAGGGCCATTCCTAAAATTTTAACTCCATTCCTCCCTTGCATTTGTTGTTATGCCACAAGTGCAAGGGAGAAATAGAGTTATAATTTTAGGAATAACTCTTAAAATAAAAATAACGACGAAGAAATGAGTAACTCAACATGGAGTTAGGGCCAAAGCCGTTGGAGAAAGGAGGGGGGGGGGGAAGGACCACGTGGTCTGGAGCCCTACCTTACAGGGTTTAAAAAACCCACAAGCGAAGAGAATAAGAATATTGTAGCAACTTAGCTATATAATTTCACAGAGAGATTATTTTGCTAGTATGTACTATCGCAATCGTAAGTGGGCTACGATAACGTATTTTCTCCCCCTTACAGCCTAACGTTTCTCGCACACGAGAAGCGGCTGGAATTGTGTTCGCAAGAAGTAGGTATACATTTAGTGCCGTTTCGCACATGGGTTACTGTAAGCAAGTGTTTCACACAAACTTGAAAAATGTATTTCAGACATTAATATACACGTATTTATGATTTGATTTTAACGGAATAGCCAACCAATTGAATTAAGAACAAAGTATTAACACAAATAAAACCCAAAACATGAAAAGTTCAGAGCTTATTAATGAAGCAAAATCATTATTTAAATTTCTATGTGTAAACTTTGGATTTTAAAATTGTTACTATTCCCTTGGTTTTTTTTTTTGGTTACAGTCAATTTTCTTTTAAAATTCAAATTATATGAACAAGAAAAATTACATATTGGTAGTTCCTGACCCCTGACTGCGGCACTGGTGGTCTTGTACAGTGTCGGGGTCCAGGCGGCCGCGACCGAGCACGGCAGCGGGGGCGGGTGTGGGGGGCGGTGAGGGGGCGGGGGGCAGGAAGCCGCGGCGGGCAGATGTTCGCCGCCGCCGCCGCCTCCAGTTTCAGGTAAACCACTCGGGCACCTGGGAGGGGGGGGGGAAGGCACTGCCATTCTCCCGCAGGAAGAAGGCACTACTCCCGCGGCCTTGAGAGCCCCCCACCCCTTCCCCACTACTCAACCCCCCTACACCCCCCTGGAGGGGCCCAGCGGCCTTCTTTTATCGCCGGATGCGATTTCAGAAAACGCTCTTCTGTCGGAAACGAGCCGGTAGTCCACCGCTGGCTGGCAGACACTTGTTCCAGGGCCGGTTTCCCGAGGTCTGCTCGTGTTACTGATCAACTTACGATTAAATCTACTTTTTTATTTTATTAAAAAAAAAATTGCTATCGTCTTTATTGGTGGCGAAGTTCAGGCGACACGTCTTTCCTTAGGCTCCTTTCACACTATCCGGTTTTTTTGCCGTCCGGGAACCGGACGGCAGCGAGGTACATTGAGGGGAATGGGAGCTTTCACACTACGAACCTCCGGCAGTTTCGCCGTCCGGCTGCCTGATGACTCGCCGGATTGCCACTACAATCGTCCGGTCGCCGGACGGCGAAATAGCCGCATAACTGCGTAGTAGTTTACTGCGCAGTATTGGAGCGTTCACACTTTCCGGCAGTTTGCCGTACAGTACATCCGGCGGTCTTCAGCTCATGAGAAGTGTTGTTGCATAGTTGCATAGAAATGAGTGATCTTTACATCGACGTGGACAAATTAATATGTTTAGTTCACGAAAGGCCTGTTTTGTGGGATAAAACAATGGAGATTTACAAGGACAGAAACCTCACAAGAGAAGCATGGCGCCAAGTTTGTGTCGAGTTTGTTGGGGATTTCGACAGTAAAACACCTTCCGAAAAGAAGAGTATTGGTAAGTTAATTTCGCCATTAGTTAAATTTTAAAGAGAAGTTGGAAATTAGAAATAAGTACACATTCTTGAGATACGAAACGTATGTAGCCAACAATATGTTTTTAAAGGTTATTCAAATTTTAACAATTAAGTTTTCCCAACAGTTTTACACATCATTTCTTAGCACTGTTGTAGGTAGCACATAATAATTATAGGCTGATGTTGGTTGCAGTAGATATATTTTGGTTCTTGTATTTTAATACAATTAATTTTAAAACTAAAATGGGCAAATTAAATCCCAACCATTTATGTTAAATGATAAATTTTAATTATTAATATAATGTATGCGAGGCTAAAGAATTGAATTGATACAGTTTGTTTTATTAAAAAATATTTTTGTAACGTATTTAGACATACATGTAAATAAAACTCGTAAGTGCAGTACAGTACAGTACGAAAACATATCATGAGACGCATCATTGTGTCAGTTTATATATTTTTCATCTGCCACGATAGTGCACCAAAATCCGTTAGGAAGTAATCAGCCAGGACGTTTCGTAGCATGTTTGACTTTATTCCTCCACGAATAGGCTGTCCACCAACTGAAAGATCTTCAAGTCCAACAATTGACGTTGTGTCTTCAAAGCTATATCCGTCTCTGTCGCGCACAAAGTTATGAAGTACAACACAAGCTTTGACAATGTCTACCGCAAAATCAATGTTAACATTCAGTGGTCGATGGAAAATTCTCCATTTATTGGTCAGTATCCCGAAAGAACATTCCACATATCTTCTTGCTCTGCTGAGCCGATAATTGAATACCCTTTTTCTTACATCAAGATGAACGCCTCCAAAAGGACGGATGAGCTTTGTCGACAAAGGAAAAGCTTCATCTCCCAAAAAGAAGTAAGGTACTTTAGGCGATTCACTTCCATACAAAGGTCTTTCATCTGGCAGTAAAATCTGACCACTGTCTAAACCTTTCCACAAAGAAGATTGCTTGAAAATAGAAGGGTCACTTTCTGATCCGTAGGAACCAATGTCGACGTATGTAAATCGATAGTTTGCATCAGTAACAGCTAGTATTACTATAGAAAAGTAACCTTTATAATTGAAGTACATTGACCCACTATCTTCTGGCTTTATTACTCTGACATGCTTCCCGTCTACTGCGCCGATACAATGCGGAAAATTCGCTTTCTTCTCAAAATCATTTGCAATTGCTTCATATTTTTCCTTGCATAGTTTTGGAATGCATTGTTCATGAAGAATGGTCCAGATTGCAGAACAAACATTTCTGACAATTTTGCTTATTGTTGATACTCCCATTCTATACGAATAATGTAGGTCCATGAAAGTGCATCCACTGGCTAGGTACCTAGAATTATAATTAATTGTTAATAAAACATTACATTAAGAAACACAAAAAGACATCATACAAATGATCATGTCATATTTAAAAACAAAATAACTCTAACAATGTAATTTCTCTTTCAGGGCAACAAATCATGAAGAAATGGAACAATATAAGAGACTCTTGGATGAAAACGAATAGAAAACTCAAAGAAGGCCAAAAATCTGGTTCAGGTGCTAACAAAATCAGAAAATACATATATCACGACGAATTGATGTTTTTGAAAAAAATATGTGAACATCGGCCGAGTGATTCTAGCTTTGAGGCAGAAGAACGCAATATTTCACAGAAGAATACTGACAACCTCTAAAACATTGTAGTTAAATGAAAATTGTTCGGAAATACCGTAAAAGAACGTGAAAGGTTTTTTAGATTAGTCAGCTACATTTTTCACACTTTTTGTTACCATCAACAATACGTCCAGTATATTTAACTATATTATTAAATGTTTCTAACCTAACTTAACAACCATACACCCGATTTGACAGTGTTTTTCTCAGTGTAGCTAATTTATGGGTAATATAAGAAATGCTTAAGATCACATTTCCGGTATAATCACTTCTATATATTTTGGCAATGAATTATTTGAAAGGTTTATATATATATATATCTAATATATAAAATTCTCGTGTCACAGTTTTCGTTGCCATACTCCTCCGAAACGGCTTGACCGATTTTGATGAAATTTTTTGTGCTTATCCGGTATCTATGAGAATCGGCCAGCATCTATTTTTCATCCCCCTAAATGTTAGGGGTAGTCCACCCCTAAATTTTTTATTTCCAGTTTTTGGTAGGAAATCACCATGGCAACGGCTGTTGCTTTGTTGATGCTTCATTCGTCTCTATGGCAACGGCTATTTCATTGTTAGTGCAGTCCTCATCACCGTTGAAATTTTGCAAGTACTTTAAATATCAAAAATTGCCCTTTTTTTTTCAAGTATATATATTTTACAGACTTGAAACTTCACAGTAATGTTCCTTATGTTAGGCAGGATGACATTTTCCGAAAATTAGATCCCATAGCATAGGTGGTTAAAACCAGTCAACAGTGGGTACTTTGTCTGCATGAGAACAGTATTTTGCATTGTTCATGCCTTCTGCGTCTCCATGGCAACAGGCATCGCGCGGCAGTGGCGTACCCACAACGAGGGGCATGTATTATGAGCGGCGCAAGAGTGATCTGCCTGTAGACTGCCGTAGCGAAGTACGGGTACATCAGTTTTATGTTGCGTGCACGAGTCGGGAAACCATCGGTACATTATACAGCATTGTAATAAATTTTCACGGAATTTTTTATTATTTACCATTACTGTAAATGGGAGATGTGGCATAATTCTTTTTCCATTAGTATAGCCGTGCGAAGCCGGGTCGGGCAGCTAGTATATATATATATATATATATATATATATATATATATATATATATATATATTACAAAACCATGGTTTGAAATATGTATTGACCAACACTTAAATGTACAAGACAATAAAAAAATAATTTTCCTTTTTCCATTAATTCCACATTTTTAACAGAACACTGGACAAACAAGTAAAACCAAAATGAAAATCACTGGCGGTGGGCCATGAAGCTGGCCCTGCTGATGTCTAAGAATAAATTAATATTTACAAAGTGAGGCGTTGGTTGGTACTTATTCGACAAATATTCACTTATTCACTAAAAAAAAAAATTAAATAAAAAATGTTATACGAGTTCCTTTTGTTCGAGCGTTCAAAAATGTAGATACCTAACAGCTTTGCCAGCCACTTTATATTAGTTTATATTCCAGAAGAAACTATTACGGATATTGATTTGTTTTTTTTTACAGAATACATTATCTCTACTAATATGAATATAATATGAAACGGAAGCGTGTTTGTCTGTATGTCCTTCTTTCACGCGGAAACTGAGTAACGGATCGACATGATTTTTTGTAAATAGATAAGTAGTTTATGGGCCGGAGAATGACATAGACTACATATAATTATGAAATTCCATCCCTAAGGAGTGAAAAAGGGATAAATTCAGTTTTATAATAGAATATCATAGGAGGTAGGTCATAGTCACACAAACAGTGAATTTGTGTAATTTCTCTATGTCCGCCATATGGTCATATTGTAAGGTCCTATCCTTTTCCTTGGCGAAACCCATCCGCTTAGTGACGTTCGCCCTCCAGAGCCCAAATTTTAATTTTTTAGTAGGGGATATTAACGCTAACTTAAATACTATAATTCACATGTTAAACTTTTCTTTCACCAAAATTTTGTATTTAAAGTGCTCGGAAGACTGGGGTCCGTCGACAGACACCTAGCGCCCTCCCTATTGTTTCATGTACAACTTTTCAAACCCTAACATTATAAAAAAAACAAAATTGACTTTAAACATTACCTTTGCCATATTATTATCTGCAAACGTAATCTGTGCACATCGCATAATTTAACTTGTAAGGTTTCAAATGAGTTCTCTTGTAAATCTCATCATGCAAGGGTAGAGCAAAGCATTGAAATAATCAGGACTTGGTATAGAACAGTCTGGGGGCTGGGGCACAGGACTCTCCCCCCCCCCCCTAGTCCTGCTCGCAGCAGAGGGAAGCAGGGCGCTGCCGCCACCGCGTTTACAAGATCACGAGCTGGTGTTCAAAGCAAGTAAACCCAGCGCCCGAACATTCGCAAAGATATCCCGGGATAAAATTTTCTAGCCAGCTTCGTCCCTCAGAATCAGTAATCAGAGTGGAATGTCTGGCGGAGAGAATAAATAGCCGCGTCTGGCGAGTCTCGCCGGAAGCTGAGCGCCGCTGAAAGCACCGGAAGGGGAGACCCAGGTCTCTCCAGCAGGAAGACGCGTCAAGGAAGAGGGGGGGATAAACCACCCCCATCCCCCACCCTCCACCACAGCGGGGCGGGGCAGCTGCTACCCACAGCCGCGTTCCCACGAGGCGAGACGGCTCCGACAAATTCCAGTCGAGCGAAAACGAACTGCTCTCTCTCTCTCTCTCTCTCTCTCTCTCTCTCTCGAGCTCGTACCGACATCGTCTGACTGACGGGACAGTCGCTCCAAGAAATTGCAGTTAATCATATACATACACTATTTTGTTGTATCGTGCTTGTTATTTGCGCTGCGTATCCTGGGAAGCTATTCGGAGAACGGTTTACAAATAACTTTATCTATTGGAGGTGCCGGGACAATATAAGCATTAAATGAGCGGGTAAGAATCTTAACACATAACTGCGAACACTGTTTTATATTGATACAGTTGTTTCCATGTAAATGTACAAATTTACAAATATCTGCAAATTTACAAGTTTTGCAAGTAGATATACCTAGGGACCGGAAAAATTCGCGGGTTCAATGACCTGCAGGATGAACTCCACAGTTCTACGTAAACTCGGTCAAATGTCACCCACCCATTGGCTGCTGTGTTTTGAGACGTCCCAACGTAGCAGCCTGTGATTCGATAAAGCGTTGGCCGGGTGTTTCTAATTGGCCCAGAGTCATCCAGGTGAAGTTGTGAGCCAATAGCAGAAGGTAGCACTGAGGTGTAACTGTTTGTATTTTAGCCTATCGCGAAATGATTTCGCGAATTTTTCCGGTCTCTAGATATAACTTGTGTGTGTTGAAACTTGGTAAATATAGCAGGGCTAGCAGCGAGTGCTGGGTTCGTGATGGGACCAGCCTCACGTATCTGTCTGTCCGAGCGTCAGGAAGCTACATGCTAGTTGGTGGATGCAGGATAGGTAAGCCCTGGGGTACTTCACCACAGAGCTGTGTTCTGCGTGTCGAGGAACTACCTCCTGGTTGGTTCGCGTGGTGGCGGCAGAGTGGTCGTGATATCGTACACTGGGCTGACATGGCGTCCAGCCAGGCGGGACAAGAAGCTACTCTTGAAGCAGAGAGAAAAAAAAAAATTAAAAGCAGTGATGAGGACTGCCGACAGAAGTGAAAACGATTTCGCAATTTTTACGAAAAAAAATATTATCACAACAAATTTGTTTAATCACGTTAGTAAAATAACTCCTAAATTACTATAAAATACGCATTGCTTAGTAATTGTAGGTATTAAAAATAAATAAATAATTATGTTCTTAATTTTTAGGTTATATTTGCTACAAAGACTAAGTTTTCTTCGTTATTCAAACTATATATCTGTATGAGAATATTAATATATTTTATACTCTCATTTTACTGCACAGTAATCGTATTCTCAAGATTTAAAAGCGCAATAAGTTATACTAATAGGAACAGATATAGTGTTGTCGTTAACACGTCACGTGACCATGTCGATGACTAACAACATGAATTTACTCCCTATCATAACTTAAACATTTTTCGTAAATGCATCTACCGGGTATTACACATTCTCTTCTGATATCTTTGCTTAAGACCGCAATCAATGTAGACCAAATAATTGTTAAAATAATTATTTTTACGTACCAATAATAACTATTTAATTAATAATGACAATTATTACGTATTAATTGAATATACTAAACACAGCGACACAACAGCGAAGAGCAGCTGTATCTTTCTCGCTCGGGTACACTCGGGGGTCCCGAGTTCACCCGAACGAGCCTTTCCCCTCAGAGCGTGACGGATCAGCCTAACTTACCACCTACGAAAAAATGTGTGAGCGGTGCGCCAAAAGAAGTTTTCACTTCAACACATAAGCCGCTTGACTAAGTGTTGATACACTTTCCAAGAAAGTACTCGATATGACTGAAAATTTACCTTAACTATCAGTTCGCATGTTTTTATACAACGGAATCAATAATACATAGATTAGTATTTTTTTTTTGCATGTAATAAGGTTATAGCTTTATAGCTTAAGGGGATTGGTGCAGGACAAAAAACAGTCATTCGTCAGAATTTGTTGGAAATGAGCTTAAGTGTTTCATAAATGCTTGTTTATTACTACTTTACGGCCAGCCAGCACGTATATAAGCTAGCGGGTGAGATTTGGCAAGTTAGTGGCGAGAGAGCTTCCGTGAGGGGAGGTTGTCGAAGACTGCAGCTCTGAGGCCTGCCATCTAGCGGGAATCTTTCGAAGGTCTTCCACAATATCGCCTTTCTCTCTCTCCAACACGGACACCCAACCAGCTCTTATCTTCGCTTCCCATCTCGCCCTATCCTTCATTCTCGGATCAGGTAGCCGCCCTTCCCCGCGTAGTCTCGTGTTACTCCAGGAAACCAAGACAACCTGTGAACAATTTGTCCAAAGCTGAATTTTTGTACTGTGGTAGAGTTGACTATGCTTAATAACATACGGAAAGTTTACCGCTGTAGACCTTGTGCGTTATCACCGAAAATTTGCATTTAAGTCCTAGGTGACAGCAACTTGCATCAGTCCATTAAAATGCTACCCATTTATACAGTTTTTAATTTTGACTGTCCGTAAACTTACCAAAATAATCTAGAAACTGTAATACACCCATTATTGTTAGAAAAAATTTAAATTTTTAATATTTAAGATATGATATAAAGCGATTAATTCACGACATATATATTTTTTATCTTTGCCACTCAGATCAAAATACGATTTACACCGATTTGAAGAGCCCAATGCGAAAAAATGTCTAAATAAATGTTTTTAATTATACTTTTAGCTTTAAGATAGTATATTTATAAAGAGTCTAGCATAATTAGTTGCCTCATTAAAGCTGCCCGAGCGTTGCAGTGTACTGCGGCCGTACTGATCTTTCACGGCCGGCGGGCTTTGAAACACGCTGCGTACTGCGACACTCAATAAACTTGGTCTTATTTAGGGATTACTTAAAATATATTTAATGCATATGATAGGGTGTATTCATGTTAAATCTATTGAGATATACATATTCTTTTTTCTTATATGAATGATTTTTGATACAATAAAATTAACAATAAACAATTTCTGCTTGGAACTTATAAATCAAAATTATAGAGGACTTCTGGATTTATATATGCGTGATCGTATTTTGCTACAAAAATTTTATTATTAAAAATTATTTTAATACCAAAAAATATAATTATTTTTTATTTCTAATACATTATATTATTTTAGATCAGAACTGTGCGAAATTTTAATGTAGCCTATATTATAAAATATATATATTTAATTGTATGAAATTAGTTTACTACATAACCATTGAAGAAAACGATACACCGTAAATGTTCTTATTGAGTTTTGTCACTTTTATAACATAATTCGTATGATAATATTATTTTTTTCCAAAAAATAAATAAAACATAAGTTGTGTTGTAAAATGTATTGATAAAATTACATATTTAGTATTTTTTTTCTAAGTTAATTCATTGGAGTGCTGCGCCTAGCTTACTTCGTTGAATTGCTAGTGGCAAAGAGCGGTGGTGGATGTTTTTGCAAGAGTTTGACCGTATTTTATGACCCCAGCTGTGAGAGGGTGTTCGTCCCAGAAATCCTAACGGTCAAGGAAAATAGCCTTTCTCTATAGTCACGTACGGGTCTGCTACTCGCGCAATATCGTCAGTTTATCACAACTTTCCGGGAAGTTCTATTGTTATTGATTTATAATTTAGAAATTAAAGAGTCGATCATACTAACATTTTTACCTAAGCAAATCGCATCCTGGAAGATTTTTATCTACGTTTGCAACAAAAATCACATACAGTTAGGAAACTTTTATTCTTTCAGAGTAAAATTCAGTCTGGAATTACCATACATTAAAAACCTTAGTTTTCTGGAGCAAAAAACGTCCCAGCACGAGCGACTTTAACACTGCTGCACACACACACTACGCAGCTTGAAATACATCAGTGGTCAGACTATTGTACCAGACACTCAAAATATACACATTTAAACCTAAAAAAAAAAAAAATACAGACAATATTTATGAAGTGATTTTGACGTTACGCTCAACATATTTATGTAACATGTAGTCAAATTTCTATAAAAAAAATATTTTTTTCTTACCTTTTATGATTAAAATTACCAATTTAATAATAGGACGTTTAAACTTTGAGGTTTTTATCACAGTTACCATGTAGGACATTCTTCTATATTACTTTGGTGCCATAATGAGAACCGACTTAAAAAAGTATTAAAGTTATTAAATTTACGAAACATTTATGTGGATCATTGTATAAATTATCATTAAGGACCCAACTGCTCATTATTGGTGTGATCACAAGGTTTCATCGGTAAACTTTTGACGTGTTACTAAGAAATGTTCATTCTACTACTGTACAAAATTTTTCCTGTGGGATAATTTTCCATGTATTAAACATTTTTGTTTCTTAACAGCGAAATTCGTCTAGACCCGAACCTACTTCGACAACCTCGCAGTAGTATACACGACGCGGCTCGGATCGCTTTAGTGGTCAGACTAATTGTATGAGACACTTAAAAAATATACCAATTTAAAGATGAATAAATATGCAACAACGATTACTTTAAGCGATTTCCACGTTGGGCTCTTTAAGTTTATGTAAGATGTATTTATATTTCCTTAAAATTGAATGAAAGTGAATTCGTTAACTTTAATGATTTAAAAGGTCTATTTTATAGAAACATGTTTAAACTTTGTGCTTTTTATCACCATCCTCAGATAGGGCAATGTTTCTAGATTATTTTAGGTTCCATACTGACGGTCTACTCCATAAACTGCATTTGCAATATTCATTATTGTGGATCGTTGCAAAAAATTGTCATTTTGGACTTAACTGCTCGTTTTTGGTGTGACGCACAAGGTTTGCGGCAGTACTTAAACTTTTGACGTGTTACTAAGAAATGTTCATTCTACTACTGTACAAATTTTCGGCTTTGGGATAATTTTCCATGTATTAAAACCTTTGTTTCTTCACAGCGAAATTCGTCCCGACCCAAGCCTACTTCGGCAACCTCGCAGTAGTATACACTACGCGACTCGGATCGCTTTAGTGGTCAGACACATTGTACCAGGCTCTCAACAAATAAACTAATTTAAAATTTAAGAACTAAATCGTGATCGTAAAATGGCCGCCATGGTGATTTGCGAATTTATGGAGAAATAAAAGCAGTTAAAATCTTATGTAGTTTCCAAGAGACATTATTACATCACCAATCATCTAAAGTAACAGGTTTACAAAATTTCAACATATTCAGTAACTAGTCAGTTTTCTTAAAATGTGTTAGTATTAACAATCTGGACCATATCTAGTCGGTGAGGTCTGTATTGTTACAGACTATCTGTATTCCGGTATTTGGATTTTGAAGCTACTTAATGATTCGCTTTCAATGTATATTAAAATATACCTAATGATAATTGCAGGAATATTTCTACTCGATTTCAAAATTATAATTCCTGAACATTTGTAGCGGACACATTTCAGTGATTTTCGAGTTGTGTTGAGGTTTCGCATGCCACTTCGTGTACACGAGATGGCCCCTGCTCTGGTAACATTGAGTCATCACAACCGGTGCCGTCTGTACGAGCGTCTTCACAAGTTATCCTGAAATATGTTCTTAAATATTAATTCAAGTGAATTCTTAAAATCCTACACACCTTATCTTAAGTGTCGTAAATGAATCGTTATATTTTGTATATACATATAATATAGGAGCCATCATGGCGCGAAGCGATGGACTCGATACGAATAATATTTTTTTTACCAACCACTACATCAGTAAATATTTGTGGTTTCCATTCGCTATGAATTCAAGCATGTAACATGTGTACTGCTTCTTCAATTCGGCCACAGTTAAATGGGAGGCTCTGAATCATTGAAAACTCCTCAACAAAATCAACGACGAATCACAGGCATTACAACAAACATTTGTCACAAGTCAAGTAGCCAATGAGCAGGTGACATTTTTCGAGTCCGTAGAGGATTGTTGAGACTATCCTACAGGTCAATGGCAACGCGCCCTGAGTAGAGTGTAAAGGCGTAAGCCTGAGACACATCTAGGTCCTCATCTAACCGCGCACACTTAGATTTAACTCAGGATAGGGTGAAAAATGTTTACTAATTTTGCAGTCCTAACAGTCACCAACGAAACGCCAGGAAAATAAATAAATAAGCTCACGAATATTGTTCGTGAATGAAGGCGAAGCTGATACTTTGGAAACGTTACCAGCAGATATTAAATAATGTTTAACTATTATTCACGTAGCTTACTTCTTAAAACTGTATTCATGTAAACTGATTTTGTGTGAGACTATGTTGAGTGTTTTCTGCTACACTCATTTTTCTGAAAAAATGTCTATCGTGGCTTAATAAACTTGTTAACATTGATGCCTGTCATAAAAAGAAATTCAAACGTAATTATACGGATACATGTTGAGTATAGTTTAAGAATGGTTCACGCATTGCTGGAAAAAAAAACTTGTTTACAATTTTACACATCTTTTTGTTGTCGCATCGCGTCCATCGCGTTGTACATACGCAACTCTGAAAAATAAATGTATGGTAAAAAAAGCTATAATCAAATAATATCTTATCTTTCTTTATTCTTTTTTCTAAGCGCTAATGGCTTTCGAAAGTTTTGTTCTTTTGTGTACTCTGCTTGGTGGAGGTTTCTTCGGCATTTTATTCCTGAATAAATCTCACGTTTACAACAAAAAACATCTAGCTAAATCACTGTGCTAAATAATAACAGAGAATAACCATTCAATTATACGCCGAGCTAGACCAAACACGTTCTCTTATATACTGAAAATGAGTACGTTGGCCTTCATATCAGTTTCCCGCGAAATCCCGTCTCCCCTTCGTAAACAGCAGACAGCTGTGGCAGGCTGCAAAAAGTTTGGGAAACTGTCGCAAGGTGTCACTACTGTCCAGCGCGCTCCATAATTCCTCGTATCCGAGCTTGCACGCTGCTCAAATTTCTACAGCTACGTTTTTACTTTAGGTCCGACTGCAATAAGCTAAAGACTAATATAAAGTCAATCATTCAGCCGACATATATGTAGGCGTTTGAATTACAAATGAAAACGCGAATGTTATTAAATTCGCAAATGAATATCACGGAATTTCGTAGCAGCTCATTTATTAAAATTCAAATTGTAAATACGTTAAATTAATAATGATTACAGATAAAATAATGGTCACAATCATATCTCCCGTGTCTGAAAATTTATCTGCCAAAGTTTTACCACTGAATTCTTTATAGTTTTTTAATAAAGCTTGAATTTAAAAAATTCCCGAAAATCAGCAATAACTTAATTAAAATAAAAAAATAAAAAAATAAATTTTACACCAGAATGGTTCAAATCTTCTCTAGCAGCTGAATCATTAACAAATATATTGTTTTTTTAATACGATGCTGGTGCACCAATCCCCTTAAAACACACCACGGAGTCCCACCTGAGCATGGCACTCCAAATATCCGAACATGACCTGCGGAACTGCGCTGTTCATGAAGATATTTGGTCACTATACAACGCTCACTTTCTTTTTTCTTTGTTTCGTGACGGTCCCAGCCTGCAACGAAGCTTTTTTTTTTCTTTTTCGAAACTCAAAATACCACATTTAATATTACAGCAGAAATAATGCCTAGCCCTTGCATCAACTTGTTCTATGAAAAATTCGGTTATAAAATTGTCAGAAATGTACATTTTTATGAATTTCAGTTATTGATCGCGAATTAGCTTCTCTGTGTAGTTCAACCGTTTGGAGCCAGGACGCATTGATAACAGCGTTGGGGTGGATTCATTATTGAAAGAAGGCAACAGTGACAGAGAACATAGCTCGCGCGCACAATATTTGACCGCCATGTTTTCGAACCTACTGGTTACAGACCCGCTCGGTACATTCGCGAGCAGAGGAGTGGGGGAGGGGAGAAGCCAATGAGAGCTGAGTAGGGCTGCGATTGGAAACTGCCTGTATTTATCCATCATGAATTGCGACAATTCACATAGCTTCTCATAGAAAGGGCGCCCATACCCATACCTATGGGCAGGGTGGGTACGTGGCTCCCCCCTAGCTTTCAGGCATAGAAACAAATTAGGCGTTCTTGAGCATTTTTTTGGCAAATTTTGAGTCCTTTAAGGCCATTTTGTGTCATTTATGATGGTTTCCCCCCTCCCCCTACAACTTCTGCCCCCCCCCCCCTTTGCAGACTTTCGTATGGGCGCCCTTGTCTCATAGCCTAAATTCAAAGGCTGATGGTCAGCTTTCGCGGAATAATTCAATAGATGACCAAGATATATATTTTTACGAACGTTACCAGTGTATGTAGGAATTACATCGGCTCAAATGCGCACGAGTAAGCATTCAATGGTGAACCGATTTCGCACGGGTCGCTCCCGCTCGTACTGCCCCCTCGCGAAGGCCGCGTCCCGAGACAAGATGGCGCGCGGGCCCGGCTGGTGCGGGGAGGGGAGGGGGCGACAGCAGCGCCGCGCGGCGGCAGCCTCGCGAACTGCCGCCAGGCGACAGGCTGTCTGGCCGCGCCGACTCGAGGAAAAGAAAAGGTTTTTCACGGCGCTGCGAGACGGCGCAGTGAAGGAAGAAGGGAAGAGGGGGGAACACGCAACGCACGCCACAACCGCGACCTCCCGGCGGGACAATATCTCACCTGCGCCGTCGCACCTGTGTCGAGCACCTCGGCGCGGCCCCTCTGGGCCACACACAAAGCCCCGAGCGAAGCCCTCGCCAACAATGCCCCCCCCCCCCCGGGGGGGGGGGGGGTGAAGGACGGGGCCCTTGTCTCTAGCGAGCGACCGACTCCGTGAGAGACGTGTATGTCGGGCCAAACCAGAGCCCGGCCCAGAAGACTGACGCACACGCTTTCCTCTCTCTGCCGCAGCTCATGCACTCTATTTCCATATTTAAATCGTGATCTTAAAGATGAGAATAAGGTGATTTTTTTTTTCACGTTGGTAAATACACATTTGCAGTTTAAAAAAAAAATTGTAACACGAATGTTTATTTTTTTATTTTTTATTTTTTAAACGCTAAAACTTGTTTGATCGTTCAAAACTAACTACTACTACTTCTCAGTGGCGGATCCAGGATTTTGGTTTGGGAGGGGCTTGACCCAGCTGAGTTTAGGCTTTATCAAGGCAAACACTAAAACAATAGTGGACCCAGATGCTTTTGGAGGGGGCTTGAGCCCCTTAGCCCCCCCCCCCCCTTTCTGGATCCGCTACTGGAACTTCTTCTATCACCGACTGCTGCACCATCAATAAGAATAAAGACACTACCTAGTACCGGAAGTACCGGGAATTCTCGGATTCCGTCGAACTATTGCGCCGGGATTCCCGGTCATGAACGTCTGTTACGGTTCCGAATAGGGGACGCACCACAACGCCGAAATACCACAACGCCGAACGTACAATAACGCCGAATACCATAACGCCGAATGTCAAAATTGACCACAACGCCGACAGCTAGAAAACTGCTGTATACCACAACGCCGAAATACATTAACGCCGAAAAATGTCATTGCAGGACTGCCACAAAGGTTACGTTAGGTAAGGTTAGCACACAAATTCATTCAGTTGTTTGTCATTTATCTCCTGTGGCCCCCCTTCCCCGCAAAATCATTTTTCGGCGTTGTGGTATTTCGGCGTTGTGGTAACGACCCTTCCGAATACCAACCATAGTCGCCGGAGGCGGCCTGCAGCACACCCCCAGGAGCTGGTGCAGTGTGTGACAGCAATGACAAGAACACGCAGGTACCAACTCGGAATGTGACATTAAGCCTTAACTTCGCGCGAGCAAACGTTAGCGTCTGAATTTATATCTAAGGATTTTATTATTTTATGTAGCAACAACACAGACTTTCGTATGGCGTGGGCTGCTAAACTAACAGATTTAAAACTTTGCCACGGGTCTTTTACGATTTTAAAAATGAATGGCATTATTTTGAATTGATTGCCAATTATTAAAGAAAAAGTCGATATAAAACCGCTCTTAAAATGATCCCGCCAACGCAACTTGAAAAACTTCTCAGGATATCCGAGAGTGGGGTCTGTTTTCGAAAAGCATTTAAGAATACGCTTAGGATGGATGTGTAACTGTGTTTCGTATTTCTTTTTTTGAACTGTATTTTAAGGAGAGCGAAAATTGCTGAAACACGTGTTTTCAAAATAAATTTTTACAACATGAAACTTCCGGTACAGATATTTGAAAGCACGCGAGGGACACCTTCATATTCATTTCTCCGCCATGTAATGTTACGGTCACCGCTCAATGCACTGGGAGAATACTGCGCGCCAGGCCAGAGGCGACACCGCGCTAGAAGCACCAGCGAGCGTCGCAGACACAGACACGAGACGTGTTGCGAAGTTTGTTGGCAACACGCAGCAACAGAAGCAACTGGAGCCCGGCGGCAACCCGACCCGCCACAGCCACGTCACGCGAGCCGCGGCGATAGGACGGTATCACACACGCGCGTGGCTGGTGATAAGCGGTGTCGGGTGTCGCCACGCGCGTCTTATCCTGAGCTGGCGGCCACCAGCTTTCACTCTTGCAGCTCTTGTTTCTGCGTGCCCTGTTGCCACGTGTACGTCATAGAGCACGACCATATCAGACACGACTCTACAACGCAATGAAAGTTTTATTTATACTTATAGAATTATTTGGAATAAGAATATTTCAAATACATTCAAGGGCATCAACTGATAATATTCAATTTTGACTTCTAAGGAGAAGCAGCTGTGAAACGCCATCTTGGTTTCAACAGATTTTTGTATATACCTATCTTCTTTAATTTCATGAAATATTAAGGAAAGTATTTGCACTCGACCGGAGGTCTCACGGTCATGTGATGAGCAACTGGGTTGTGGAGTTGAGTCACTCGTTGCAACATTGTGGAGGTTAAGTTGCGCCATCGTTCAAAACCAACACTGACGAAAGGACTATATATGTATATACATATGTATTTATATAAATGTAAGAACCCCAGATAACCCCCCCCCCCCACCCCAAAAAAAAAAAAAAGAAATCGTCCAGAGCTTGGACAGTTCATTGCCACCACGCCAGCCTGCGTGATCACGTACACACTGCAGTTAGATGTACTTACTTCGTAGGCGCTGACTTGCACCTGCTGGTAGCGTTGTGTCCTTGTGTCTGTCTCACCGTAAGTTGTTCTCTGTGTTGTTTAGTGCAGTTTACCGACTCAATACCTTCTGCGAACCACGCATTTTTTTTTTAAATTTCTTTTATTTACGGCAGATTATTTACAGGGCCATGCATTTTTTTTCTCTCGCGAAAAGCATTACGTTTGAACACCGTACCATCGTCTGTGTTTTCTTGATTGGTTGGATTTCTTTCAGTTACAAGAGTGATGTCGGCACACCAATCACAGCAACTACGATTAGTAGCAAACGCGTCCTGAATGGCCGTGTCAATTAAGGCATTCACTTCTCTTGAAGACGGCCGCCAATCACGAGGAAGAAACTGTTGCTGCGGGCATACATTATTGCAGTCTAATGAGCGGTCAGATATCTTTTTTTCTCGCGAAAAATACATGCCCCTAATTACTGGTAGAGGGCCTATAATCGCGGTGTATTTGCAACAAGGCTTGACATGATAATCCGACTCCGCCCGGGGCTTGCAAGGACGGTGAACAGCTCATTGGCTACGGCTTGTGGTAGGTATGCTCTCGCAGGGACAGCTGATGCGCGCTGCGCGGGGGCTCGTGTTGGCGCTGAATGGCCACTCCGAGCTGAAGGGTACTACCACCCGGTACGTCGCCCGTGGCTTCTGATTGGTGCACACCTGCGAGATTAGCGTCGGTATTTGGAAACAGAGGAGGGTGCATACTACGATACATTTACATTTATTTTTATTGGATCATGAGTAACGGCATGCATATTTCGCGTTCCCGTCACTACCTATCTCTACTGTTCCCATCAATACCTCCACTGTCTGTCACTACCTCTAATATTCCCATCAATACCTCCTCTGCCCTCGTCACTACCTCTACTGTTCCCGTCACTGCCTCCACTGTCTGTCACTACCTCTAATATTCCCATCAATACCTCCTCTGCCCTCGTCACTACCTCTACTGTTCCCGTCACTGCCTCCACTGTCTGTCACTACCTCTAATATTCCCATCAATACCTCCTCTGCCCTCGTCACTACCTCTACTATCCCCGTCACTACCTCTACTGTCCCCGCCACTACTTCCACTGCCCCGTCACTACCTTCACTGTTTCCGTCACTACCTCCACTGTCCCTGTCACTACCTCTATTGTTCCCTTCGATACCTCCACTGCCCTCGTCACTACCTCTACTGTTCCCGTCACTGCCTCCACTGTCTGTCACTACCTCTAATATTCCCATAAATACCTCCTCTGCCCTCGTCACTACCTCTACTATCCCCGTCACTACCTCTACTTCCACTGCCCCGTCACTACCTTCACTGTTTCCGTCACTACCTCCACTGTCCCTGTCACTACTTCTACTGTTCCCTTCGATACCTCCACTGCCCTCGTCACTACCTCTACTGTTCCCGTCACTGCCTCCACTGTCTGTCACTACCTCTAATATTCCCATAAATACCTCCTCTGCCCTCGTCACTACCTCTACTATCCCCGTCACTACCTCTACTGTCCCCGCCACTACTTCCACTGCCCCGTCACTACCTTCACTGTTTCCGTCACTACCTCCACTGTCCCTGTCACTACTTCTACTGTTCCCTTCGATACCTCCACTGCCCTCGTCACTACCTCTACTGTTCCCGTCACTGCCTCCACTGTCTGTCACTACCTCTAATATTCCCATCAATACCTCCTCTGCCCTCGTCACTACCTCTACTATCCCCGTCACTACCTCTACTGTCCCCGCCACTACTTCCACTGCCCCGTCACTACCTTCACTGTTTCCGTCACTACCTCCACTGTCCCTGTCACTACTTCTACTGTTCCCTTCGATACCTCCACTGCCCTCGTCACTACCTCTACTGTTCCCGTCACTGCCTCCACTGTCTGTCACTACCTCTAATATTCCCATCAATACCTCCTCTGCCCTCGTCACTACCTCTACTGTTCCCGTCACTGCCTCCACTGTCTGTCACTACCTCTAATATTCCCATCAATACCTCCTCTGCCCTCGTCACTACCTCTACTATCCCCGTCACTACCTCTACTGTCCCCGCCACTACTTCCACTGCCCCGTCACTACCTTCACTGTTTCCGTCACTACCTCCACTGTCCCTGTCACTACTTCTACTGTTCCCTTCGATACCTCCACTGCCCTCGTCACTACCTCTACTGTTCCCGTCACTGCCTCCACTGTCTGTCACTACCTCTAATATTCCCATAAATACCTCCTCTGCCCTCGTCACTACCTCTACTATCCCCGTCACTACCTCTACTGTCCCCGCCACTACTTCCACTGCCCCGTCACTACCTTCACTGTTTCCGTCACTACCTCCACTGTCCCTGTCACTACCTCTACTGTTCCCTTCGATACCTCCACTGCCCTCGTCACTACTTCTACTGTTCCCGTCACTGCCTCCACTGTCTGTCACTACCTCTAATATTCCCATAAATACCTCCTCTGCCCTCGTCACTACCTCTACTATCCCCGTCACTACCTCTACTGTCCCCGCCACTACTTCCACTGCCCCGTCACTACCTTCACTGTTTCCGTCACTACCTCCACTGTCCCTGTCACTACCTCTACTGTTCCCTTCGATACCTCCACTGCCCTCGTCACTACTTCTACTGTTCCCGTCACTGCCTCCACTGTCTGTCACTACCTCTAATATTCCCATAAATACCTCCTCTGCCCTCGTCACTACCTCTACTATCCCCGTCACTACCTCTACTGTCCCCGCCACTACTTCCACTGCCCCGTCACTACCTTCACTGTTTCCGTCACTACCTCCACTGTCCCTGTCACTACCTCTACTGTTCCCTTCGATACCTCCACTGCCCTCGTCACTACTTCTACTGTTCCCGTCACTATATCCACTGTCTCTGTCACTATCTCCACTGTCACCGTTACAGTTTCATTCTGCTTGTTGTTTGGCGTGGACTGTACTGAGAAGTGAGTCGGGACAAACTAATTAAATTTGAAGCTGAATGAAATCCATGCCGTCTATTTGTAACACCATCTATGATGACATTTAAAAGCAAGGAATTAAAAAGGAGCAGTGACTGCATTGGAAAAAATACCTTCACAGCTGCTAAAAGCATTCACTCATGGGGATTGTCGTTAATTTACTGACATATTTGTAAATTCGCGGGCGCTGAGTTTCCTTAATCCTAAGATGAATTCACAAGAACTCTAATAGTGAATAAAATAAATTGACATCTTGTTAGTGCTGGAGCTACAGAGGCGCAACATCGAGGCGCGAAGATTCCTAACCGATCACGTGACTTCAGTGCGACTAGCATGGCGGACGCGACCGACTTCGTAATTAGAAACATTTTCTACTTCCATCGCGCCGCTGGCTTTCCTGAGATGCGAGGCTGTGTTTGGTTTTTCGAATATGGTGGCGCACGGTTAATTCCATTATTATTATTATTATTGTATTTTAAAGTTTTTGTATATATTAAATTCCGCTGTGAAATCTCTGACATGTGTTTACACACAGTGATTTTTTTTAAGTTATAGCTGTTTCTTAAAGCGCGTAATGAAATAATGAGGAAAGTGAATTTTTACGATACGCAAACACCACACAGCAATTTTTTCACATAATGTAAAAAAATATATATACAATAATATTTCTTTGGAGCCCTGATAACCCATCATGCGTTAGTGTTGTTTCGAAGATTTGCTTCATTGTAGGGCTCCAGTCCAGCTATCCTTGTCCTGATGCTTGTGTTTCTTGAGGCGATGCGAGCTGCCTCGATTACTAAGGCATGCTCTTCTTGAGTCGTGCCTAACGGGTAAGGTAACGAATAAGCGCTGCCTTGTTGGGATACAACCGTAACATAACTCGCAGACCGCATTCCAGAACGTGTCAAAAACCCAGTCCCTGTTAGATAACAAAAAAAAAAAAAAAAAGCAACCGTTTTAAAAAAAACTGTGCCCTGTGCGAGGCTAGAAACCGATTACAATGCATTCTAGGGGATTACACTTGCTACGACAAATATCCTACGGATAACAGCACTATCGCGAGGATGAAATTGTGTAATTTTGATTTTCTCAAAATCATTTTTAAGTTGCGATTATTTCTTGTTACGAACATTTCAATGCTCAAAATGAATTCCAGAATATTTACGCTATCATAGTTTCATTTGGCACACCAACACGCTTGGTTCATCCCCCTATGACTATATACGAGTTGTTTGTGCTAGATGCGATTCAGCCGTCTGGACGAAATCAACGGAAAAGTGAGAGCTCTCCGCATGCGCGTAATTTTGGCAACAGAACGGCAAACGGATAGGACACCGAAATCTGTTGCCTGAAAACAAGAGACTGGCCGTGTTTTTATCGGGCACTAGGAATACGGTTGGGAGACCTAAGATGCACATAAAGTTCTGCCATTCCCGATTACACCCGAACAATTCACCTTCGGCCAACTTCGGGATTTGTTTTATTTTTTGCGCAGGAAAAATGAATTCAAATATTAAAAGTGGTCGGTTAGGTTAGCTACATTAAAACACTTTAAAAAACACTATGGACGGTTCGTTAGGTTAGTATAGCTACATAAAAATAAACAGAGAAATATAAACATATATAAATAAACCCGAGGCTGGCCGAAGGTGAATTGTTCGGGTGTGTAATCGGGAATGACAGAACTTTATGTGCATCTTAGGCTTCCCGATACCGGTTACGGTACAGGTGCGGCATGTTCAGCACAACCTGAACCCTTAATCCTCGTGTCTCGGAATACCGGCCTTGAGTCATCTGGAGGCGCGCTGTTCGCCGGAGATGGCGCAGCTGCAGCTGCCTCTGCGTGGCCCGGGGAGAGACAATGGCGGGGCGAGGGTGGGAACATTCCCACCGCAGGCGCCCGCCGTGAAGGGCGGCCCCGGGTCCTACAGTCTGCCTCGCCGGCCACTTCCTACACTGCACTACACTGTCTTAGTCGTTATATAGTGTTACACATCTCTACGCAAAATATCATGAAGATGGAACGTAATTTTGTTTTTTTGTTTGATCACATCTTCTTGAGATCGATTCAGTATCTTATTTTTTTTTTTAAAAAATGCTTTTTTTACAATAATTATGTTCAAATTATTAGTTATTGCTAGAGACCGGAAAAAATTCACGGATTGATTTCGCGGTAGGCTAGACTCCAAACTCGTTCACCTTCATTCTGAGTCAGCGATTGGACCACCGTTTACCTGAAGAACTCTAGAGGATCTTGGAGTCTATCCTATAGGTCATTGAAATCGCGAATTTTTCCAGTCTCTAGTTATTGCATAGCCAATAAATAGGGGCATACATTTTTTCGCGAAAAAAAAAAATTATATACCTGTTGTTCGTCAAAACACTGTTTTGATTTATTGCAGGTACTGCAGGTGAGAAATCACAGCCATTCCGAGAAGAAGCAAACGCATCCTGAATGGTCCGGCCAAAATAAGGCAATAGCTTCTCTACAGATGGCCGCCAATCACAAGGACGGAACCGCTGTCACGGGCACACCTACTTCTGGTCTGGGGATCATTCAGATGTTTACGCGAAAACATCCTTCCCACTCTAATAAACAATCAACTTTAATTCCTAGTGTTGTGCAAAGTAACAATTATTTATTGTTAGAATCTTTTTACAAGTACAGAAATTATTTTTCTGTGCATGACTTTGCCTACAAATACTAAACTTCTGGCGTTGTTAAATACGCAATAAAAAACGTTTCGCATACAAGCAAATAAAATCAGATTGCAAAACATATTACAATACTAGAGACCTGCAAAATTCGCTGATTCAGTGACCTCCAGGATAGACTCTACTACACTCTACACACTCGGGCAAATGCCACCTGTTCATTGGCTGCTGACTTGTGAGTCGTCTCGACTGAGTGTCTGTGATTCGACACTTCTTTGAGCGAGGGTCTCTAATTGGTAGTGACCGGAAAAATTCGCGAATTCATTTCGCGATAGGCTAAAATTCAAATAGTTATACCTCAGTGCTGCCTCTGCTATTGGCTCACAACTCACCTGGATGACTCTGGGCCAATGAGAAACACCCAACCAAAGCTTTATCGAATCAGAGGCTGCTACGTTGGGACGTCTCACAAGACAGCAGCCAATGAGTGGGTGATATTTACCAAGTGTACGCAGAACTATGGAGTTCATCCTTGAGGTCATTGAACCCGCGAATTTTTCCGTTCCCTACTAATTGGCCTTCATTAATCCAGATTAAGGGGCCCGCCTGCCTGGGCACACATACGGTGTGCAGAGCTTCAGGAAAAACAACGCGATTTCAAAACTACTCAAGATATCCGAGTGGGGCCTATTTACGAATAGCATTTAAGAGTTCGCTGAGGACCGAAAAGTACTTTTAATTTCGGATTAAGTTTTCAAACTGTATTTTTAGAAGCGTTAAAATGCCTAAAACGCGTGTTTTCAGAGTAATTTTTAGGCATAAAACAATCAGTACAGATTCTTGAAAGCACTTAAGGGGCTTGCATAACACCTTTATCTTCATTTCTCCGCCATATAATGTTACGGTCACCGCTCAAATTTCACAGTTATCCTGTGACGACGAGATGAATGCGCGCCAGTTCAGACACTTGCGCTTAGAGGCTATACCGCGCTGGAAGCACCAGCGAGCGTCGCGCTTATCATCCCGCCTCACTAACACACATACACCCCTGACGAGGCGGGCCCCTTAACAGTGAACCAGTGGTAGAAGCAGCGCTAAGGTATAATTATTTGAATTGTAGCATATCACTAGAGACCTGTTTCGCCTGTTTCGCGGATTCATTCGGGGATAGGCTAGAATTCAAACACTTATACCTCTTAGATAATTTTGCTATTGGCTTACTGTTCATCTGGACGAATCTCAACCAGTTATAAACCCTCAACCAAAGAAGGATCGAATCACAGACAAACCAGCTGAGACGACTTACAAGTCGGCAGCCAATGAACTTGCGTTATTTGCCCGATTGTACAGGGGTATGTGCAGTCTATCCTGAAGGCCATCGAAACCGCGAATTTTGCAGGTCTCTATACATTACTAAAACACTCTGCGAAATACGGACAGAATAATCCGGAAAAGATGAAGGGAAGTGCGATCGCCCGGATGAATGCGGAAGTCACTGCGGGGGGGAAACAAGTTGCCTTCCCATCAGTAATACTGTCGAGGGGAACTACTGCAGTCAATGACAGCAACATGACGTGTCTACGTGCCTGTGCCGGAGACGTGTCGCTCGCGCGAACTGACCTGCAGTCAAACCATGACACAGTCTCACAAACAGTCACAGTTTTCCGCGAGTCGCTTATCTCCAGTACTACCCCACAGATCCCGTACCAAGTACAAGTTTTTTTTCAGCGCTGTACTTTTTATCTAATGTTCAGGGTCATATTTCCAGGACAGCAGTGTGTTAGATCTGCGTAGCATTGTCCGTTTTTTGTGGTTAGATGGATTTATTTCACGTGTCTGCTGTCAGCTCACCAGTCACAGCCATCCAGTGCGGAAGCAAACGAGTCCTGAATGGCCCGGCCAGACAGGGCAATGTCTTCTCTTGCTGACGGCCGCCAATCACAAGGGAACAATCTCTAGCGCGGGCATGCCTTATTGCAGTCTAATGAGCGAGCAATTTTTTTTTCACGAAAAATACATGCCCTTACTATTGTTTTTTTTTTTTTTTTTTTTTTTTTTAAGAATTTCAATCCATCTGAATTTTTCTTGGAGGAATGAACGTGATCATAGGCTCATCAGAGTGATTTGCTACGTATTTGCAATGTAGTGGGGCAATGCTATTTAAATTGTAACAAAAATAATTTAAAAGTTAATTTATAGTTACTCGAAGTTAACTAGAGGAATTCTTTGGACGGACTCTTCAGTCGCCTCTGCTGTTTGTCCGTGACTGGGCGCTTGTTTAGTAGCGGGTCTGTCATTGGCGCGCCGGCACGAGGTATCTCGCGGCGGACGGTCGCTAGCGCCACACAGCACCGCGACTGTTGCGGTCACTTAGCGCAACTAGCGCAGTCGCGGGCCCCGCCTCCATCAGCCCCTGGCGCGAGCCACGCGTCGCACTGCGCGCTGATTGGCCGAGCGCCAGCACACGTGCGCGCTTCACGACCCGCCTATGCTCATCTCTGAATGTCACTCCCAAGGAATTATATTGAATGCCCGGAGATTAAGACCTAACAAAGGCATTTTAGACATGTAAGTAGATAGAAACAGAGAGTTCGAGTCCAGGCGTGGGTACTAGGTGCCATACGCATTGCATTTTGAATCTGTCATCTTGGGTGACCTCGAACTTTGACATTTACCAACCAAGAATGTACCTTGGATTCCACCATATTGTATCCACCATCTTATATTTAAATTTCCTCCTACTCTATAATTCCACAAAATATCTCCAAATTCTCCTGATCTATTATTTCTCTTATGTTATTGTCATATGTATTTATTTAAGTTTTAAACATATATAAATCATATACTGGTTTAGCACATGATAATATCAGACATTTTCGTTCTCAAATCGCCGACAAGAGTGTATCAGTGTCACTGGACACCATCTAGAATTATCGTCTGCTGGTGACAGGTAGATATCTTGATTATCATATCGCCTACTGGAGTGTGATAGTGTCACTAGTCGCATTATTAGATTGTCGTCTGCTGGTAGCGGCCATCTTTGTTCCCCAGGCTTGTATATGCCTTCGTTTTTGGAAGCTGAACAACATTTTAATAAAAATAATACAGAAAGTGTTCACGACGGAACACTGAGTGTCTGGATCTTAAATTGAGCCAATTTCTTCAACAAATTGTCGCTGTCATAAAATAATTTCTTTGGAATAATTTGGCATAAAAACATGAATGTGTAAACATCTAACCTCAGTAGCGAGTGGATTCATGTGTTCTCATGTTGCATAAAGTTGGTTTAATAAAACAAATCTAATATCCGAGGCAAATAAAGCGGGGGGTAATAAACCAAGGGCGAAGTGATAAAGAATAACCTTTATAAGTGGGAGAAAAGTTAGTTTTGGTCTGTAAAAAAATATCAAATAAACGAATCTAAAAAATGGGAGGATGGATTTTTTTTTTGGGAAATTTTATTTATTAGTGCTAAGCATAACTATTAATCTATTCACACGTACTATAAGAAAAATTATACCAGTATTATACATTTAAAATTAAGGTGCGATTGTTTAAAAAATCTTCAAGTAATGTAGGTGTCAGGAATGAAGTGAAAAAGGGGGAAGTTTAATTTTAATAATTCTGTGTATATAATCAAATTAAATGGAAGTGAAAATGTCAGAGATGACAAAATATAAATTAAAGTTCAATACAAACGCGCGTGTTTCACGAATTTTAAAATAGGCTATCTTAGAAAATGAAAAAAAAAGGAGATAAGTGTGATTTCATCAAGATCATTTAACTCCGAACATACTAAAACAAGAGTTATAAAATCGACGTATTTACTCAAATTAATCAATATTACTCTTTACAACAGTAAGAGGCGCGGTGGTTGAGTCAATAGAAAATTCAAACCCCCCAACAAGTGAACGGGGTTCGATTCCCGGCGGAGTCAAACTGGGTTTTCGCAAGTGGGAAATGTGGCGGACGATGCCATGACCTGTGGGTTTTCTCGGGGTACTCCCGTTTCCCGCACTAATTCATACTATATCTCATCTCCCCTCATGCATTCTCCCTCGGACAGGGCAGTCGGCTCTTATAAGTGTCTGCACCATTCCATCCATGCAGACCCTGCCTCAGGCGGGACCTATGCATGTATCGATTCTTGAGGTAATTATTTTTTCACAACCTTACAAATTTCAACCTTATATAGTTTTGTTATGATTGAAATCTTAAATATATCTGCTATTCAATGTGATTTTTTTTTAGTTAAATGTATTGGAATTATTCACAAAAATGTCTGACGGTGCAATAGCAGCAATATCCTTAAGTTGCCACGAGGGATGACATTATTTTTTGCATATATGGGCCGGAGAGTGACATAGACTACATATAATTATTATGAAATGCCACCTGTAAGGAAGTTAAAAAGGCGTAAATTCGGTTTTATAATAGAATATCACAGGAGATAGGTCATAGACACAAAAAAGGCGAGTTTGTGTCATTTCTCTGTGCCCGCCACACGTTAGTATAGTAAGGTCTGACAACTTCCTAGCCTTCTCCTTTGCAAAAACCATCCGCTTACTGAAGCTAGCGGCTGCTAGCGAACTAAAGACGCTAACAAAAGTTCAGTTTATAACTTCGTCAATAAATGGCGTTGCCTTACATTTTTAAACACGCTATCGTTTGGTGCGTCTGTCGCGTCTTGCCTAGGGGTTGCCTGCCTGCCCACAAAATGAAGCTGAATATTGGCGTCCTGGTTTTTCTGATTCCTGATCCTCATGCACCGAGATTGTGCAATCAGCGGGACTTTTAAGAACAAAATTTCCCGGTTTTTTTCTTCAAGTTTATGTTTTCAGAATTGAAACTCGGTAGTGATGTTTCATATACCATGATGTCTTTAGCCCGAGCAATGTCGGGAACTTCAGCTAGTTATATGTACACATGTGCGGAGATGCAGTGATAAATTTTTAATGCTGTGCGTGTTGAACAAGGTTAGATCAGGAACACATACTCCCGATGGTTATGACAAAAACTTTGTCCTTTATTTCTAATTTCGAAAGTGTTATTTCTTGTGGTACAAAAAAAAGACCCTGATTTTACCCGAAACCAGATAATAGTCGCAGTTATTACGGGAAGCCTTCATTTCACAGATGAGAGAGCCACACCCGAAGTTCCCCGAAGTTCATGCTCGCTTTTTTTTTCTTCCGTATCTTTAATGTAGCTATCCTAACCAAATCAACCGTCCACAATGTTTTAAAGTATTTATAATGTAGCAACCTAATTGACCATTAGTATCCTTTTATCAACACATTTACAATGAACAAAAAAAAAACAACAACCGAAGATGCACGATCGGTAGAGACCCGTTAATTTCACGGATTCATTTCGTGTTATGCTAAAAATTCAAATAATTATACCTTAGTGTGGCTTCTGTCATTGGTTCTATGTTAATCTGGAGGACTGAGGGGCCAATTAGAGACCCTCACTCATAAAAGTGTCGAATCATAGGCCCACCCAGTCGAGACGACTCACAAGTCAGCAGCCAATGCACAGTTGGCATTTGCCCGAGTGTGTAGAGGATATTGGAGTTTATCCTGGAGGTCACTGAATCCGCGAAATTTCACGGGTCTCTACGATCGGGCGTTTGGCTCTCTCGTCAGTGAAAAGAAGGCTTCCCGCTATCCCCGCGGCAGATTATCAGATTATCTTGTAGCTTTATAGAAAATAATCATATTATAGATTATGTATGTTTACTTAAAGACTACTCTGGATATAATCCTTTTTATAAGGTTTGCAAGAGTAGTTTATTTATATTTATTGCACACATGATTATATTTTTAACACACATATATATATATTATATAATATAATACAGTTTATATTATATAATAATTCATATCCTTTTAGCTTGCTTATACAGGTTTCCAGGGCGTTATTCTGTCATAATTCTTATTCTTATTTTCAAAGAGAGATCTGGTGTATATTTTTAATTCTCTTATTCTTAATTAATTCTTTTCAGTTCATTTATCTAATTTGATATAATATTCCGGCTGTTCGATTACACTATACACAAGAAGAACAGCCAAAGAAACTTGTGTAGGAGATTCAAAGAGTTATTTTATTTTTCTGTAGTAAGTTATTCCGTATCGGAAAGCAGATCTTCCATCAGAGATTGTTCGTGCATCCAACTATCGAAACGCTCCAGTCTCTTGGATACTTCAAAGGTGTAATTTCTCCATATGTCATAAGTCTTCTTATCTCTCACAATTTGATTAATATCCTTAATATCAACATCCTCCATAGCCATCTTCCTTGTGTACTTGTTTCGTATGTCTTCTATTTTAACGCAATCATTTAGAACATGCTCTACTGTGTCTTCTTCCATGCACACAGGGCACATAGGGCTTTCCACTAAGTTAAAAGAGTTTAATTTGTGTTTAAAATTCCCGTGACCTGTTAGGAATTGTGAAGTGTAGTGGTCAGTACTTATCCATGAAAATTTCATCCGTTCTTCTATTGAAGGGAATATATTGTGTGTATGCCTTCCCTTGTCAGAGTTTCGCCACCTTTCTTGCCAGATTTCAATATTTTCTATGTGAATTCTGCGATATTTTGAAGCAGTGTATTCCTTGTTCATCTTTAATATCACAACTTTTGCTCTTTCTTGTATTAGTAGGTCTATAGGTAAGGCTCCAGCGATAACCTGCAGTGCTTCTAAAGACGTAGTTCTGTAGCTTTTTGTTACAGCAATTAGAGCTGTTCGTTGGGATGAGTTTAACCTTCTTCTTACATGTGAATTGCGTAGTAGTTCATACCAGACTGAGCAAGCATAGGTAAGTATGCCCAGGTATACTCCATTGTACAGTGTTGTCATAGTATTAGTGCTCAATCCTACATTTGTAGGTTTATGACTCCTTATTTTTTGCATTAACAGTAGGGCCTTTTGTGATGCTTCTTGTATGTGTTCTTGGTATCCTGTTCCCGTTGTGATTTGTACCCCTAGATACTTAACTTTTTGTTTTATCTTCACTATTCGTTCTTGAAATCTTATTAAAGGTGGTCTGTCTTTATGTAATTTTCCCTTTAGTAATACGCCTTCAGTTTTTTCAGATGATATAAGAAGTCGGACACTGCTTGCCCAGGTGTTGATAGAGCGTAGAATAATTTCTGCTGTCTGCTCTAATTCGTAGCGTGAAGTAGCGGGTATAATGAGCAAGCCATCATCTGCATAGCCATATATAATGTTATTTACTGGTAACTCAATTTTCAGAAGCTCATCAAATATTATATTCCATAGTAGCGGACCAAGGACTGAACCCTGAGGACAGCCCATGGAGAGCTTCTTTTCCACAACTATGTGGCCCAATCGACATTCACACTTTCTATCTTGCAGAAAGCCCCTTATGGCGGCATACAGGTTCTTAGGTGTGTTAAGATTCTTTAAGCGCCATAATACTTGAGGCCACCAAGCGTGGTCGAATGCTCCTGCTATATCTATCGTCACTCCAAGCACATATTTTTCTTGTAGGTTTTTAATATATTGATTTACATCGTATAGCGCTTTTTCTGTACTATACCCTCTTCTGAAGCCATACTGCTGTTTATCTATTCCCTGTATTACTTCCAAATAAGCTGTTAGTCTTGCATTAATGAGCCGCTCATAAATTTTTCCCATGTTAGGCAGCATAGTTAAAGGCCGGTATGACTTAGTTAATTTCGGGTCCTTAGCATTTCCCTTGTATATGATTTTGAGAACTCCTTCCTTCCATATTTTTGGAAATGTTCCTGAAGATAAGCATAAATTATACAGATGTAACAGTACTTCCTTGATTCGAGGGTAAGCTCGCCAAATTAACTCAGTTGTTATATTATCTTTACCTGGTGCTTTTCGTGGTTTTAACTCTTTAATGATCTTGTCAAGCTCTTGGATGGTGAAAGAAACTGTGTCTTCTGTATCAGGCAGTTCTTTCATCGCTTCTCTCTTCATCTTTTGAATATTCGTATCTTCATCTGGGTTGTCATTAGGTAGTAAATCATGTAGAATAGTTTCCAAATTTTCTGTAATGTCAGTAATTTGTCTATTTGCCATCATCATCCCAGGGATTTCAAAAGAACTTCGTACTTTGCCAGCCATCACCTTGTACACATATCCCCAAGGGTCCATATTCCCCTTGTTAAGGACAAGTTTTTCCCAGTATACCTTCTTCTTTAATAAAATATCTTTCTTATATTTCTTTCTCCTTATTCTGTACTGTTGTAAAATTAAAAGTTTATAAAATCCATTTGCCGCTCTCTTCATGATTCTTCTTAGTCTTTCCAGATCTCTTCTAGTTTCTTCTAATTCAACATCCCACCAGGGATTTCCAGGAATAATTTTCGTTTGTTTCCTAAAGCATTTCTCACAGATATTCTGTAATATAATTGTTAATCTCATGGCGAGTGCTTCTGCGGAGTTATATACATCTTCTTCATGTGATAATTCATTTATTTTGCTTGTTATTAATTCATCAAACTTCTTCCAATCCGCGTTCTTATGTATGTACCGTGGACTTATTATTATGGGAGGCATCTCAGTTCTTTGCAATTGGATTTCATAAGTCATCAATCTGTGGTCACTTGAACTGTCCAGATGAATCTTCCATTCATTGACTCTTTCTTTCATGTTGTTATCAGTCAATGTCACATCAATGAAAGTCTCAGTATTAGTTGCTGGTGATAGATATGTTCCTGTTAATGGATCATCATTAATAACATATAGATCTCTTTCCATGATAAAATCGTTCATGATCTCACCTTTTTCGTCATTCACTGGTGAATTCCAAAAAGAAGATTTTGCATTTGTGTCTGCACCAATTATTATATTTTCATGTCCAATTGTATCCAATATTGAATTAAGCTTATCAATATGTACTTCAATAGGATCTGAGAATTGAAAATAGGATGAGATAACGTATATTTTCATCATCCTCATCTGCATGATCATGCAAACATGATGTTCATTAGAAATGCCGGAGAGTAACATCGTAGTTAGAGTTTCATTTCTAATCCAAATTGCCGATTTCGGATTATCTCCTATTGCATATATTAAACCATGGATTCCTGCAACTTGCCCACGTAATACATAGGGTTCTTGTAATAAGATCACATCAAGCTTCATTTTTTCTGCAATCTTATTTAATTCAGCACTGACAACAGCTGAACGTTGTGCGTTTAGTTGCCCTATTTTTATGTTATTTTCATATTTCACCATAATTAGTTCTTTCTATTTCTCTTTCGTAAGCTCTCTTATAGGCAGGGCAATCAGTGCTATCTACCCTATGCTCGTGTGGTTTATTCTCTCGTCTGCAATTTGCACACTTATTTCCTTCATTTTTCTTACTACATTCTGTATACTTATGCCCATCAAGTCCACATATAGAGCAGATAGTTTTGCTTTTACATTTATGTGCGGGGTGTCCGTAATTCTGACAGTTGAAACATCTAGTTATTGACACAAAATCCCTAATTTTACATGCAGAAAAACCAATATACATATGTGTTCTGCTTAGCAAGATATTCCTTATTTTAGGTGTGCATTCAATGACAAGGTGCACTGTTTCTTTATTATCCTTTCTGCCGCGTCTTGTTCGCACCATGAAACCAGCTCTGAACTCCTCCAGTGAGACTTCATCTGCGCTCAGATTCTGAGCAAATATTGTGCCAGCTATATCAGGGTTATCGAACTCCCTAGGCACGTCGTACATAATAACTTTCGGGCCCTGCTTTGTAGGGCGCTCAGTACGTAGTCCTAGTTTAGATATTTTCTCATCTTTTTGCAGTTTTTCAATCGTGCTGGAGTCTTGTGCTTCGATTATAATTCCTCCTTTCGAAATTTTCCTTATTCCTTTGAATTTCAGCCCATTCTTTATTGGATCAATGTTCTTTAAGATCTCTCTTTTGGTGGTGTCACTTGTTTGAGTTTCGTCACTTGGCAGGACAATCAGCAACTCCTTCTTCTGTTTAGGTATGATCTGTTGACGAGTAGTCCCTCCAATTTCAGCTGCACTTGTTACTTCCGCATACGTCTTCCTTATCACAGGGCCTTTACTTAATTCTATCCCCTTTATCACTCCGTTAAGCCGGGAATTGTCTATCAGAACCTTATCTAATAGGCCTTTTAGCTGTGTTACTCTGGGCAGAATATAGTTTGTAGATGCTTTGTTAACCTTAGATATCTCTGTGGTCGTGTAGGTGGTTAGCTCAATTATTAATTTTTCAGCACATGAAAGCACCTCCTGTTCATCCCATTTAGGGTTTATCACAAACTCTTCAGTCGATTCTTCCTTCTCAGCCGTAGTTTTGTCTTTCCTGAAGATTTCCCTTATCATCATTTTAACTATAGTAGGGTCTTGTTCACATATTATGGGACCAACAGATAGCAGCCATTTTCTTTCAGTTAAATTTGGTACTGGTTCCTTAGCCCAGTTTACTTTCTTATCCAGCAATTTGTCAACCAGTATGGTCACTCTCTTCAAGTCCAATCCTCTGTCCTTAGTGTAATCCGTCAAAAGGGTTTTCCTTTCGGACCAGTCTCCTTCTATTGGATTTTTAACTGCCTCTTGCAAATCTTCATGCCAATGCTTTCGATCCATCGTAGAACCAGCGGGCTCACACTGTCTAATCAGTACTATTGACTGTCTGGCATGCGTTAAAGCAGGAGGCTATCACCCCAAGCCAGCTGCCCTCTTAGCCGCTGTTGGTCTTATAGCAGCACACAGAAAAAAAAAACCCGGCTGACTGATAGCCAACAGTCGTTGCCACCCACGGACCAACTTTGAGGTGGGGCAGTGCCCGATACCCTTTAACCTCTCTCCAAGAAAATTTCAATTCCAATTCCAATTCAATGCTCCCATTCACACCAAATCAGCAAAACAGAACGCAGTTGATTATGCAAACCTTTGCGTAAACAACCACGAACGCCCACTCAAGACAAGGTGCAAAATGGGGGGTTTAGCTCGAGGTATAGAGTATGAGCCCAGTGGGAGATACCCCGCGGCAGTTGGAACCTCTGTGAGTGACAGCACCGCCCTGCACGTGTTAGTGCCGCGCCGCGCCGCACGCAGCGCTGGGCTCGCCCAGAGACGCAGGGCAGCCCCCAGTCCCCGGCGGCGCGGCTAAATATACCTGGCGGCGGCGCTATTCCCGTCCGCAGTCAGCGTCCCGACGCCGGCCGATCCGCACGCAGCCAGACGCCGCCACGTGAGTCCTGGCCCATGGGCGTCGCAACCCGGGGGGACCGGGGGGGGGGACACGTCCCCCCCCCCCCCCAATAATAGAAGTCTTCAATTTCGTCCCCTCCAATAATATATTTAGTTTCGTAGTTATATAAAAAATGTGATTTCTGTGATACAACCCATATACTGCGCATGGTGCATTTAGTCCAATCGTGGTAATGTGAGCACTTTTTAATTCGATCTTTGTGTAAAATCAAAATCAGGTCCGATACCGAATACAGATATGTTAACTGTGTTTTTACAAATTTGTTCTCTGAAAATATTTTTTTTATAAAAAATAAATTATATATTGCAACCAACTATAATTAGAATATTTAGGAAAGAAAAATGCCTAAAAACCACCTTTTTTCACCTTCAAACCCCAAATTTTCCCGGGGGAGGACCCCCACACCCCCCGGTTTTTTTTTTCCAGGGGATGGATATTCCTCAACAACTAAATTAATTGAGTTCCCCCCCCCCCCAACCGAATATATCCTTGCGACGCCCATGCTGGCCTGCCGTCCCACACTTCCCTTGAGGGGTGCCTCCCATTTCAGGTCGTGATCAAGGATCAACTTGTAGACTTTTCCAATTGTTTTAACTTTCAAGAAATGAAAAACAAATATATTAAGCGCATAATTTTTGCATAATCAGCTGCCAAAATTACATTTTTTAACTTTTTTGGGTTGTACAAATAAAGGAGAATTTATTTTTATTGCAGAAACTGAAACTTTTTTTTTGGGGTTTAACTGAAATGCCACTGGCTACTTCATGATATGGTTTGCATTGCTATCACAAAAAACCCATTTCATGTTTCTTGGCTGTCAGAATCGTAACAAATTTGAGAATTTTGAAATTCCAGGTAAAATTAATTAATATCTTCTGAAAGAAGTAGCCATTGGCATTGCAGTTAAACCTAAAAAAGATTCAGTTCTGCAATAAATTAAATTCTTCTTATTTGTACAACCCAAAAACGTTAAGAATGTAACTTTGGCAGCTAATTATTCAAAAAGTAAGCGCTGAATATATTTTAAATTTCGTAAAAGTTAAACAATTGAAAAAGTCTATCTGTAATTACTGTAAACATAAAATCTTGACCTGCAATGAGAGGCACCCCCTTAATGCCCCCGCCTGCTCGGGCACACACGCGGTGTGCAGAGCTTCAGGAAAAACAGCGCGGATTTAAAAACCACTCCTCGAGATATCCGAGTGGGGGTATGTTTACAAAAAACATTTAAGAATTAGCTGAGGGCCGAAAAGTACTTTTTGATTTTGGACTAAGTTTTCAAATTGTATTTTTAGAAGAGTTAATTAAAATGGCTAAAACGCATGTTTTCAGAGCAATTTTGAGGCGCGAAACAACCGGTACAGATTCTTGAAAGCACTTAAGGGACTTGCATTACACTTTTTATCTTCATTTTTTCCGCAATATGTCATAAGCACGACGAGAAGATTGCCCGCCAGTCCAGAGGAGACACTGCGCTAGAAGCTCCAGCGAGCGTCTCACTTATCATCCCGCCTCGCTGGCGCAGATACGCCCCTGACGAGGCGGGCTACACGCGACCCACGACCATCACCCGTCCCTACTTTCGGCAGCAAAGTAAACTTGAAGCTTACAGAATATCTGCTTCGCGCTGATGATTGTACAAAGGAACAGATCTCAGCTCCCGGAGCGTCAGTACCGTTTTGTCTCGAGAAACCTACTTTTTTCGTCTGTGTTGTCGTCCTTGTGTTGTCGGTGTGTTTCCCAGGTTATCTGTTTTGTATAGTCGTTGCGTTTATCTGTCTGTCGCCGTGTTATCCAGGATCGCTGTTTTCCTGTTTTTACTGTTTTTGTTGCAACTGTCTCGTCTTTGTCAGCCCACCGTGTTGATAGATGTTGTTCTAATTCCTTTATTGATATTCTTTGTGCTGTCTTTGATTTCAACATTTGTTATCGGCTGATTTCAGTTTGTTTTCTGCGTGTTTGGGCATTCATATTTCTTTTTTCGTTCTTCGGGTTTTCTCTATGACTTATAGTCCAAATTAGCTGTGGCGTATGCTTTAAATATTTGTTTGAATACAGGCCTTGTACGGCCCTGAGCCAGTTGTAAACAAGGAGAAGTGTTTCCCAAACCGCGCGTGATCCGCAAAAGGATGTAATCTTGTTATGGACCTATGGGCACTCCAGAAAGCTTTATTAAGTATAAGCAAGTACAGTCTAGCCTGGAATAATTGTGGCTCTACCTATCCGTACTAAACAATACGAACAATATGTCGTCGCTTTATGATCGTATTCAAGATTTTTAGTCAGCATGTTTATATGTAATCACTAGCCAACAATATAATTAATCTTGTATTTATTTATTTGACACTTGTGTTTACGATGGTAAGAATAACCTTGATGGCAGCCATTTTTATCCTTGGATTTTTTTTTTAACAACATCCAAATATTTTATAAAGGCACGAAAGTATGCGACGGTAATGAAGACACGTATGTTTTTTGCTTACGGAATGCTGTATCTACTCTGATACAGATCTCTCTCCGAACACAGCTAGTAATAATATCAAACAAAGCAAACCATTCATTTTGTTGAATACCAATATAGTCAAATCAGGATAACAATTTACACTAAAATTATTTGGACAACACGATACGACAATTTAATGTGTGAGAGGATATTTTACGAAGATTTGAGCGAGTGTGCACAATTCAAAAGGTAATTATTTGCCTACCATTTGAAGCAAACCCCACAGCTGTGCGGGCGTGATTGTTGAGGCGTGATTGTTGAGGACGTGCTTGTTGAGGTATGTGCGGGGCGATGCGCGGGAGTGACATCCTTTTGTGGCGCGAATGGTGCCGCAACGCCGTCAAAGGAAGTTATTTCCGCCCACGCCTTCCGGCAAGCTATAGACGGCGAGGACTATACGTCCGCAGGCTGACTCTGCCGCGAGGACATAGAGCAGTAACGTGTATAGAGGCACACTTCCCAGCGGGGTGACTGCCGCGAGGACATAGAGCAGTAACGTATATAGAGGCACACTTCCCGCGGACTGCCTCTCCCGCGAGATCATAGAGCAGTAACATGTATAGAGGCACACTTCCCCGCGGACTGCCTCTCCCGCGAGGTCATAGAGCAGTAACGTGTATAGAGGCACACTCCCCAGCGGGGTGACTGCCGCGAGGTGATAGAGCAGTAACGTGTATAGAGGCACACTTCCCCGCAGACTGCCAATCCCGCGAGGACATAGAGCAGTAACGTGTATAGAGGCACACTTCCCCGCAGACTGCCAATCCCGCGAAGTCATAGAGCAGTAACGTGTATAGAGGCACACTTCCCTGAGGACTGCCTATCCCGCGAGGTCATAGAGCAGTAACGTGTATAGAGGCACACTTCCCTGCGGACTGGCTATTCCGCGAGGTCATAGAGCAGTAACATGTATAGAGTCACACTTCCTTGCGGACTGCCTATCACGTGTGGACATAGAGCAGTAACGTGTATAGAAGCACAGTCCCGCGAGGACATATAGCGGTCACGTGTCGGTGTATATCGCGCCGGTGCTGCGTGGGGAGGTCGCATTGATGCGAGACAGGCAGTGACGCAGTTGCGCCACTCCGCCTGCTCCGCACCCTGAGAGCGTGAGTCACGTGCTCGTATCGATCGCGCCGGTGCTGCGGCCTGGCGGCGGGGAAGGGTGCTCGAAAGGGGAGCGAGGGAGGGGAGACCCAGTAGCCCCGCGCCGGGCCGTGTGGCGGCAGGCAGGCGCGTGTGGACGACTCGTGAGTGTGGACCGCGGCGTCAACAGGGCGTGCGGCAGACGGCTCGCCGCCTCACATCGCCGGGATGGGCCTGTTGGTGCGGTGAGTGTCAGCTAGGGCCTAGCCGTCCGGCCCTCAGCTCACTGCCGCCACTCAATGCGCACTCGGTTCGCACGACCTGCGCGACATCGGTTCACAGTTGAAAATCTTACTGTTGATTTCAGCCCAGTGAGACCTCACGATGTATCCCGACATCTGTCGGCATTGTTACTAACTAACTATATCAACTACCAAATGATTATCCCGTGACAACTGACCAGCAAGTTGTGAGCACAGTTTTTTCAACATATAAACAAATAAGGGTTATATACAATTTTTTAGACAACCATTGAACCACGACACATTTTTTTATTTACAATTTTCGCTAGTGACATAAGTAATATAATTAATTAATTTTTGAAGCAGGAATTACACCAGAGCATTGTAACCTGTCCCCCCATGCACACGATCGTCTTAATGCGCTGTTGTGAATCAGTAGGTTGGAAAACATGGCGCCCAAGCTCAGGTCCCCAAGGCCTCGCCCTCCGCGAGTATCGATCACCTGGTCTGCGCGCAGGTTTCGGAAGCCGGTCTCTTGTTTACACGCGTCACCAGCCGGGAGTAGGCGCGTTCCTTCAGTAGTTCTTCATTTGTTCCAGCAGTCCGAGGTATTTCATACCTGCAAGTGATCGGTCACGATATCTTCTGAACTAGCTGGCTATCTAACGTATCGGAAACTAGTAATTCGTATTTTACGAAATAATTTTAATGGCTTACAATGATTATTTCCCAGATTATTTTCGCTATAGATAGACTCGAAGAAGTCCAGTGACTCATTAGCCGATATCAAGGGCAGAAGCTTTTCATTTTTCGCACTATATTGCACATGATTTGGTTAACACTTTTCTTGTTTGTTTATTACTGCATTAAGTTCATCCAGGGCGTGTTAGATAGTTGCATTTTAATAGTTAAAGTAAATAATGTATATATGTACTAATGATATGTAATACAAACTCTTTCGCTCAGATAGTCTCAAAACATTCAATCTTATTTTTCATTTGAAAATAGTAAGAAATATTTTAAAAAGGTTGAACACGGAATTGATATAAAATCATATGTGTTCTCATTGGTTTATGGAATTGCCAACTAACTTCTTTCGCCGATCAGAGACGATAATGAACTAATCAACTGGCATAAAAATAATCTGTCAGAATTGTTTTTGTCCAGACGTGGTATTTAAAAAAATTGTGTATTGAGATAAGCGGCGAAGTAGAGGTATACCTGACTTTCTGATTTCACACAAATGGATAACTGATTTCATAGGAATCTATGTGAGTCTCCTCCTATACGTTTCATGCTTACTGCATAAATATGTTTCTTAATAAAAAAAAAACATTTTGAGACATACTTAAAGTTTGTGCCCAAGTTGATTATTCATTAGGCCATAATAACATTTTATGTTTTAAAATTTCTATTGTAAATATGATAGTGACACATTTTATGCAAATCTATTTTATTTTATTTTTTGGTTTAATTTTTTATCTGTTGGTATCATAAAATTTTTGTTTAATAAAATAGTAAATAAAATAAAAACTAAAATTAGTACATAAATAAAACAAAGAATAATCTTGTTAGTCTGGGCTAAGCTATTTAAATACACGGCTATATTAAATAATTAATATAAATATTATATCGGGAAAACATGCAATGGATTTAAAGACATGGCCATCTTCCGTGTGCAAGATGCTAAACACACTGACCGATGTGCAGACAAAAAAAAAATAGTTTTATTGACTATGGCACTTGGTTTGATTTTAATTTTTCACAGAATGTTCGACTTCACATACATGATAAATTTAACGTTAACTTGCTACTGTTTTCTTCTCCATAAATTATGATTCAATTGTAGGTAACAAATTATTGTAGCTAGTTGTTATATACTACATTTATTTTCTTAAAAAAAAAAAGCTTTTGAGAACGCACTGAAACACAGATATCAGAAACATAATCGATAAACGAACGATAACAGGTTATCAGGACTGATAAAGTCCTGTAGTTCCGCTGTAGGTATCAGGGAGATATCAGTACACCATCTAGGCGATGTCTTAACATCAGTTTAGCTCTAGTCTGTCCTGGCGAGAATAAGATTTAAAGTTTAGATCTTCAAGTGTAACCTCACCTAACAAGGTAACAAAACTATGTAAGTACTCAGGTGTTAATGTTATTTTAATAAATTTAACACAGTTCCGCGATGAATTACAATTTATATGTAATATCTTAACGCAGTTTGAGTTATATGTGATGCTTAGAATCTTTGTTGACATATTTGTGCTGTCTTCTAATGTTTTCTACGGGAGTAGATAATTACGAAATGATAATTTCAGTTATATTTTAAACGTTTATTTACGAGTAAGAACTCTAGAAGACTGAATCCGAGCCGAACCTTAGGGTTTATGTTTCTACCAGTTAATTTAGAAAATGGCGGCTTGAACGTAGCTAGCATCAATGTACGTTATATATTTATGTATTCTGTACGTGTATATTTACACGATTATTGTTTTTTAATGTATTACAGATATTGCAAATCATCTATAATCGAATTACGGCAGTTATTCGTGCCAACAATCAGTACATAAAATGTAACTAAAACATAACCTGTTTTAAACCTATTTGAACAGGCGACATACCTATCGGGAAAATAAGTTTATGTTTTGATAATTTTTTTAAAAATCCAATAATAAGTATGTATCATCATTAAGTCTCGGTATCATACGCCATTTTATTTACTTAATTTTCTTTTTATTACTGTTATCCGAGGCATCTTGCTGTACATTGTTCACGATAGCGCTATTGCGTTTTATGTTTTGTCTTTGGTATTCTCCACAGATATCGGTAACATTCACGCAAGTGTTCGTAATTATGGTTACTTTTTCAGCACAAATATAACGTTTAATAAATATTTGGAGGGAAAATTTGTGGCCCAACAATAAATACGTCAGTAGAGATGAAACTCATTTGTGAAAATTGTTGCATGATAATAGTCTACTAAACCATGTAAATTCCTCTCTTATTCGTGCTTAAAAGAAAATGTTTAAATATTACGTGATTTTTCCAAACCTGTCGTCACAGATGTTCCGTAGCACAGCAGCGACATCTAGTGACGAGTTACATAATATTCATATCATAAAAACCTTCTCCATGAAGAAACAATAAATTCGATAAGCCAACTTTCATGGCACATAAAGCGGTGTCGGAATTTATCGACGTCATACATACCAACATCCTATTTTATATATAGATTATCTTTCTTGTCATAAATAGAGTCCTAGCCGGGGTTTAGTATTTTGTAAATTTTTTTTGTTTTTATTGGAGACGTTTCATATATAGTTTAATCTTTGACTGCACATCTAATGATTCGATAGTCGACGTAGCTGCTCTGGCAGCGAATTCTAGCGGCGGGTGCGGAACTACGAGTGAGACGCGTTCAGAATTTGAGTGATTTTGAATACTGGTCCATACAATTAAAAACATGTATTTATCGTGCATATTTAGCGTGTTTTCAAGTATATTTATATAAGTGAGGTTATATTCTCGTATGTATAATTTATTTGCATTATAAAATAATAATAATAACATTATTATTTAATAAACAACTAAAGTTAATAAATTAGAATAATAATTTAACATAATTATAGATTTTTATTATTAATTAAAATTTATCTCGTTTATTTTACTGAATAAAAAATTAATTTTATACGCATGTTTATATTAATATTGAAAATATTGAATACTGATTATTTATTTAATTAATTTGTGTTACATAATTTTCAAAATAATTCAGTATCTTAAATAAAAAAGAAGTACAACTTTAAAGCGCGCACATAAGTACAACCCCTTTTTCCCCCGTTGCTGGGAATGGTGCTGTGCCGCGGTTTTTGATATGACTCGGTGCTGTTAGTTCCATTGCAGTATTTCTCTCTTCGTGGGCTGTGGTTAGTGGAAGAAGATTTTTTTTCCGTCATAGACCGGACCAATGATAACGCACTTGACTGTAATCATTACATGTCAGTGATTCGCCTGAACCTCCCCCCCCCCCCCCCACCTGGTTATGTTAAAAAAAAATTTGGTTCTCTGTAAAGTCGGTTTACGGACGATAGTTTAACGTGACAACGTCATAACAAAACATTGATGAAATGATTGCATACTTTTATGAATAAAATTGAATCATTTTTATTGAATTATCACTAATTTATATGGATACAAAGAAGGAGTGAAATGAAATCTACAATTTAATTGATAAATTTACTTATATTTGCACTCATTAATTCAAATATGTTTATTACTTTAACGAAGAGATTATTTTAACTATAACTTTTATACATGTTTGCTATTTAACTTCTTCCAATCTGTGTTACTCTGTTAAGGATAGGACGATGATAGGAAAAGTAGGAAACGAATGGGAGTGTTTTAAGTTTAATGTGCCTCGAAAAAGTAAAATCGATGGTTGTTCCAATCGAGTGGAAGAGAGTTAGATGCGGCGCAAGCATACAATGCGCGTAACGGGACAATGTGCGTAACGGGACACTTTTTCGTGCGTGCAGCCGGCGTTCATCGATTTATTAGACGTTTTCACGTCAAAATTTTTTCTTTCCGCCACAAGTACAGGACTGCAACATCCCACGCGAGCCTCCGCAAGATGGCATAGTGCGAGCGAGCCAGGGTCGTTCGCTCGTAGCGTGTTCCACTCCTATTGTGTTGCGAGTTCTTCGTTCACAGGCTTCTGGTCCACAGAGCGCTGTCAGACGGCACGAAGTCCTGTGAGACGGGGCCACACATCGGCCAGTATTTCAGTAGCCTCTCCCACGATGCCGCACATAACCGTGGGTGGAGGGGCGAGGATTTCATGTGTTTATTCTTCATTCGCCAGAGAAGCAGACTGCAGGCACTCACACTTCAGCTCGCTTCACTTCGGTGATGGGACGCGCCCAGAGTCAGTGATAAACAGGTAGCACAAGTACTGCACTGGTAGCACCATGAGTACAGTGATAATGTGAGACGCACGAGTACCGCGAAACGATGGGAGTGGAAAGAAAATGATTTATTTCTCAGACTCATGCAGTTTGTAGGTAAAAAATGTATGGCGTGACAGACCAGGTCTTTTAAAAAATATACACCAGTGATTATTTTAATACATTTAATGCTAAGATAATATGGCATATCGTGTTATTTTATATTCAGACATAGTTTTTTACATCACACTCGTTTTAACAATCACGCTTTTACAAGTGCAGGGACCCCCCCCCCCCCTTTTCTCTTAGTGAAGGGGGCTTCTTGATTCCAGGGGGGGGGGGGTGTTGTCCCCCCCCCCCAGGATCTACGGTCATGTCGATATGTATCCACCAGCACTTTTGAAATACATAGTGGTAACAGTTTAATACTTCATTTTCCCACCAATGTCAATAGTTTTTTTTCACTTATAGCTGGACAAACGAGGGAAACGAAAATTGTAAGTGGGTGTCGCGGGACCGTGGGCGAAGGGGGGGAGGGGGGGGTCTCTGCCGTGACCTTCGAGGGCAAGAAGCGACACGGCGAGCAGCACCTAGCCCGCGCTAACTGGCTGTTGCCAGCCGACCCCCCTTCATGGTGGGCGAGCAGAGCCTCTCGTCTCGAGTCGATGCACTTCCTTGCACCGAGGACACTACCGGGGGCTCCCGGCTCTCCTTCCTCCGTGCGCTCCGGAGCGGCCGACCTCGCTGCCGGAGTCGCGAGCACAGAACAAGTGCGACTCTTACAGTGGGAACTGAAACAATGTGTCGCTATCTGTTGGGCGGGCCCACAACTACCAGCAAATATAAAATCGGAATAGAGGTTCTCATACAAAGTTTATTTAGTTAATACGTTTTTTTATATTAAGTTGTCTCCTTGGCGGCGCAAAACTAATTTAATCGATGCGAAAATACTTAATGCTGTTTTTTAATTAACCGTCATGTAATAAATAAAGGAGTAGGAGGTGCAAAAACTCATTGTATTAGTGGCTACCTAAAAAGAGTGAATTTTCACTGTTTTTTTTGCCTGATAATAACTTATACATTACTTCTCCTAATAAATTAATGTAGTTATGTCAGCAGTATATTATGTAAACAACTATCTAGCGGACGGGCCAATAACTTCTTCAAAAAACTAGGACTCTGTCTCGGTAATTATAGTTTTTCTCCCCCATGGGTCGCGAGCAAGTCAAAACATGCCAGCACTGTGCTGTTCTTTGCATGGTTCGTGCAATGGGGGGAAACAAGGGTTCAGGTGTTGAACATGCCACACCTGTTACCCTAACCGTATTCCTAGTGCACGATAAGTACACGGCCAGTCCCTCATTTTTTTAGGCACCGGATTTTGGTTTCCTATGTAACCGTTGCCGAATTCCGCGCATGCGCAGAACTCGCTTTTTCGTGGATTTCGTTCAGACGGCGGACCCGCGTCTGGCGCCATTAACTCGTATATAGTCATTTTTGTGGTCATCGGAGGAAGTACAGAGCGTGTTGGCGTGCCAAATAATGAAACTTTATGATAGCGAACTATACTGGAATACATTCTGCCTACTTTAAAGGTCATAACTAGAGACCTGAAAAATTCACGGGTTCATTTCGCGATAGGCTAAAATCCAAAAACATTTGCCTTCCTTGCTGCTTCAGTGATTGGGCCACAGTTTATCTGAAGGACTCTGGACCAATGAAAAACGTTCAACAGAAGAGGTATCGAATCACAAGCTTCCCAGTTAACACGTGTCACGAGTTAGTAGCCAATCAGCAGGTGTAATCTGCACAAGTACATAGAGGATCATGAAGTCTATCCTAGAGGTCATTGAAAACGCGAATTTTTCCGGTCCCTAGTCATAACAATAAACAATAGCAATAAGTACCTGAGAAAATTTGCAAGGCGGTTCCAATTTTTTGTGCGATGGTGCTGCTATCTGTAGTATGTTTTCAGTAAAAAAAATGTTATTGTTGGTTGTGAAAAGTCCGCTTGAATGCGTCGGAACTAGTTTCTAGCCTCGCGCATGGCACCGTTCATCGAAATCGGTTGCCCATTTGTTTTTCCTAACGGGATTCGGTTTGAACACCTTTAGGTTACGGTTGCGACCGAACAAGGCAGTGCTTATTCGCTGCCTTGCCCGAACGTTTTGGAAAAACCGCCCTTAGTGCATGAAGCCTACGTTTTTACAAATCCTTTTCCTACACATCCGAATACTTGCATTCGTGTAACTTCAGATTTTTTTTTAGTAAAAAAAGTTATTAATTAAAAAAAAAAAACCAGCAAGTATGTTTGTTGGTCACTTGATACCTGCAGGTATGTACTGACAGGTTCTGACTTGAGGTCCCTGTGGGTCGTTACCACAACGCCGAACTACCGTAACGCCGAATGTCAAAATTGACCACTACGCCGACAGCTAGAAAACTGCTGTGTACCACAACGCCGATATAACAACTGAATGAATTTGTGTGTGTTTCTTACATGTACCTTTACGCCGAAATACCACAATCAAACCTAACCTAACCTAGCGTAATATAACCTAACCTAACTTAACCTAGCCTATCCTAGCCTAACCTAGCCTAGCCTAACCTAGCCTAACCTAACCTAGTCTAACCTAACCTAGTCTAACCTAACCTAGTCTAACATGACCTAACCTTTGTGGCAGTCCTGCAATGACATTTTTCGGCGTTAGTGTATTTCGGCGTTGTGGTATTTCGGCGTTGTGGTAATTCGGCGTTGTGGTAATTCGGCGTTGTGGTAATTCGGCGTTGTGGTAATTCGGCGTTGTGGTGCGTCCCCGGCGAATTGGACGGCAGGTTTGCCCGGCGCCACGCGGCGCGCGCAGGTCCGGACAGGTCGGCCCGTGACGTCACACTCGCGCCGTGGGGCCCCCGGCCACCCCGGCTCTTGTCTCCCGCGGCGCGCTGCCATAAGCGGCGGTCGCACCTCACCACCTCGCCGACACATCAGGGGAGGGAGGGGTGAATCATCCGTGTTTACACAGCCTCGACGGTACCGCGGCATCGCTCGTTTCCTTATATGTAGGGACCGGAAAAATTCGCGGGTTCAATGACCTGTAGGACGAACTCCATAGTTATACGTACACTCGGTCAAATGCCACCCACTCATTGGCTGCTGTCTTGTGAGACGCCCCAACGTAGCAGCCTGTGATTCGTATAAAGCTTTGGTTGGGGTGTTTCTCATTGGCCCAGAGTCATCCAGGTGAGTTGTGAGCCAATAGCAGATGCAGCACTGAGGTATAACGATTTGTATTTTTGCCTATCGCGAAATGAATTCCCGAATTTTTCCGGTCTCTACTTATATGTGCAGTACCGTCTGCTCGCATCGGGTGTATCGTCTGTTATTGTAGATGTAGTAACACACCCAGTTGGTTACTTCAGAAATCGAAAAAAAAAAAAAAAAAAAAAACCCCTAGTAATTGCCTGTCTGTTCTTGTAGAAATTATGTAATAACAATTTTTTCGTAATTTCTAATTAATTATTCTTTTTTTTTTGTATTAAGGATGGATATAAATCGAATGAATCATTTTAACTAACTTTTTAAAAATTATTTTTGGAGTGTTTTTCCCGAATATCTAGTTCAATAATAACTAATTTCCAAGATGGCAGCCAAGACGGCATCGGTAGCTTACTGAAGGCTGGTGAATGAGGAATTTAAAAAGTTTATAGGATTTTTCGTCATTTTTCATTGAATTATATATTTTTTAACCTGAAATTAACCTTTTTTTTTGCATCAGTCGAGGATCGAACCATGGACAGAAATCAATCGAATCAATAAATAATCTTAATTAGCTAATTTTGTGTGAGGATTTTTGGACAGCAATTACTTTTTTCTGTCCGCACATTAAGCCCACTTTCACAAGTCCTCATTTTACCTTCCCCACTGGAGCTCGGCTCTACCGCTCGTCTCTTACCGCTAACCTCTGTCCCAGCACACTGCCTCGCACCACTCTCTCGTCCGCCGCGCACACAACACAGCACCAGGTGCTCCGGTGTTCCCGGTGATCCAGTCTTCGCCCACGAGGCCCGTCTTTATTTACCTGCCTCACCGTTTATATACCTCTCAGTCCCGCTCTGGAAAGATCTCGGTAGCTACAGACCTGAAAAATTCGCGGGTTCAATGACCCGTAGGATGAACTCCATAGTTAATACGTACTTTCGGTCAAATGTCACCCACCCATTGGCTGCTGTCTTGTGAGACGCCCCAACGTAGCAGCCTGTGATTCGATAAAGCGTTTGTTGGGTGTTTCTCATTGGCCCAGATACATCCAGGTGAGTTGTGAGCCAATAGCAGAGGCAGCACTGAGGTATAACTATTTGTATTTTAGCCTATCGCGAAATGAATTCGCGAATTTTTTTCGGTCTCTATCGGTAGCCCTTGGGAGTGTCGCGTCATCAGGCCCTGACCTCACACGCGAAGCTCCAGAGGAAAAAATGGCGTCCCAGATGCGTCACGAGCCGAACTCTCGGGAAGGTAGTAGGATGACCGTGCCGGTAGGGTCCCCCCCCCCCCCCATCTTCCTACCTCTCTCAACAGGCTCACCAGAGCGACAATACTGATGACAAGGGCGCTCGCTCCATGGCGGTGAGGGAGGGGAACGATATTGAACGCATTACTCCTCACTCTTAAGGCAAGCGTTAGTGCAGTTAGTGCTTCCGTTACACGCCTGTTGACACACTCAATGACTCAGCCCGCTGGATACACGCAGACATAATGTACACACTCAGCTGCACACTGCGTGCACGTGACGGGGTGTTCGGTATGTTACCGTGCACGTCGTGGTTCAAGTGTGAAGTGTGGCGGCCAGGGACCTGGAGGGTGGAGTCTGTGAGGGGGGGAGGGTGCGGACACGCCCCACCACGCCCCCTGGCGCCGATAAGCCCTGGGCACGGGCGGATATCCTGCCAGGTCCGGCACCGCCCCTTCTGCGCCTCGTGTCGTCTCGCTGCTCCACCCGGCTCGGAAACATTGTCAACATAACAATATAACATTGTAAACACCTCACGTTATTGTTTGTTGATTTTTCTTAGATAATAAAAGAGTTTGTTGGCAGTATTATTACAATTGTAGTCATTCTGAAATGCTAAACTATAATTATTATTATTATTAATCAGGAGCAACTCCTTGTAGCAGTCCTTTAAATGATGTCCTGAAACAGAGCCAAGACATTTAATATTAATTGATATAAAAAAAAAAGTTCGTTGACAAGAACGGTTGAAGTTGAGATGAAGTATTTCAGTTAGCACCTCCGTAAAAGTTTAAAAAAATAAATAAAATAGAATGGTTTTTTTTTTTTTAGATTTAAACTATTTATGAAATACAAGAAAAATAAATTATTTCCAAAATTCTCATTCCAAGTTGTGATATGCATAATACGATGTTCCTGATTCATTAAAAAAAAAAAATGTCATTGCATTATAGAGTTGCGTGTGAAACTTTGGCGTGTGTCTGGCAACAGGCCACACCGCGGCAAAGACAGCGCTGATGCGCTGGGAAGAGAAAGTTATTGCCCACTGCAGACTGAGGCCGCCGCCGCCGATTCATCATATTGCCATCCGGGGCGGTAAGCGTGGGCGAGGCCAGAAACCGAAGTTTCTACCACTCGCTAGGTGCATTGTAATTCAGGTGCACCCCACACTGGTGAAGAATCATTTGAATCGACGGCGGGGGTGCGTGTCTTGTGGGATAGGTTTGGCACACGGGCCTGTGTGTGCGCTGGTAGGTTGTGTAATGCTATAGAAGTTACGTGTACCTAATTCGGCAGGGGAGTGAAGCTCCACACCAGCTTTGAATATATATACTGTATAGAAGTCGCGAGTGGATAGGATTTACTTACGTTTTTCAAAAGCGTATGATGAGCAGCTTGGGAACTTCACCGCTGCAGTGCGCTGCCGTAACGCCCTGTATCGTCTTAGGTTGTTATTTACACGTTAGAGCGCAGCACTGTCACCCGCTGTCATTCCCCGCACCCCCCACGTATCATTCACTGCAGCTCAAGGTCGTTCAACGGGAGGGGGAAGGGGTGTTTGAAGAGTTCGACACTTGTCCGCTAGGGACCACCACAAGTCGATGCCCTAGAGATGGTGGCGATTGCGGCGGTGAATTAACCAACTACCTCAAAACCGTATTAGAAATTTTAACCTGGGCTGGCGACTTCTATACAGTATATATATTCAAAGCCACCAGTTAGGTCGGCTAGCTGGCGTGATGTGGAGTCGTGATGGTGAGCATTAGAGGCTTGTCGGTGCGCTGTAATTTCAAGTGACCTAGTTAAACTCGGGTGTGGCGGGTAGTGTAAAGCTGTGCGAGCCGCTCCTACGAACCCCTGGGAACACATAACATGCAAGGGTAGTTAGTCAGACTGAGGATAGGTTGCCCTGTAGTAGTATTTCCCCCCTACCCTTCGCAGCCCCGAGGGTGAGGCGACGAGGGGCTAGATGTTCCTCCCGGGTGAGTTGTGGGATGAGCCGACAGACAGTCACGGTAAGGGCGAGTGTTGGAGCGTGCGGACTCCTGTCGCAGGCCTGATGCACTGGAGGTCAGCCAGCGAGGGGGAAGGGGGAAGGAACCAGACCCTCGAGTGCCCCGCCTACCTGCGCGCACACAAGCGCGGTGTGCAGAGCTTCAGTAGAACTCGCGCCATTTAAAAATAACTCGTTACATCCGATTGGTGTATGTTTGCGGAAAGCATGAAAAATATGGTGAAGTAGCAATGATCGCCTGTTTCCGGATTTTGGTTTCAAACTGTTTTTTTTTTTCCCCAGTGTAAAATTGGCTTAAAACTCCCGGTAAATATTCTTGAATCAACAAATAATGTTATGGTTACCAATCATGTCACAGAGGTCCAGTGCATATCGAGAAGACTGCGCGCCATAACACAGGCTTGCGCTTAGAGGTGATACCGCGCTAGAAGCACCAGCAAGCGTCGACCTTATCAACCCGCATCACTGACACAACCACACCCTAAGTCTTGCACTAGCTGGGGTGGCGGGGGGCTAATGTTGTTGTAATAAATGGAGGGTAATTGGCGTAAAAAAAAAGAGTCCCCTAGCACAGCACACTAGACGTGTTATGTGCGTGTTTTGTTTCGTGTATTTTTACTTGTACTCATTTATACGATTTCATATATTCAATTGTTAAAGGGACACGCCTCGTCAGGGGCGTATCTGCGCCAGTAAGGCGGGATGATAAGTGCGACGCTCGCTGGTGCTTCTAGCGCGGTGTCTCCTCCTGAACTGGCGCGCTGTCTTCCCGTCCGTCGGGCAGCTATGGCTTACGAGCGGTGATTTAATGATCTGAAACACGCGTTTTAGTCCTTTTAACTCGTCTAAAATTACAGTTTAATGACGAAATACGGGAACAAAACTCCTCATCAGTCCTCAAGCGTATTCTGAAATACTTTTCGCAAACAGACACCGCTCGGATAAATAAATCTCTCGAGGAGTTTTCAGATCGCGTGGATCGTCCTGAAGCTCTGCACACAGCACGTGTGCACGTGAGCACGTGTGCACGACGGGCGGGCAGTCAGCGGGCTGGACGCGCGGTGTGCTGTCTGCGCTCGGCACAGACACTGCCCCCAGGATCAGTGCAGGGTGTCCACAGTTAGTACTTTCCTACTAGATCTAGTACTTTTATAACTTTTTTAGTGGTCTAGTACATTTACGTTCAGATCTAGTACTTGTTTCTTTAATATAATAATATTACAGTAACTCCAATATGTTTTATTATTAAGCGTAATTATTTCTAAATCTATGGAATGTGTGTGTGTAGTGTGATATTTTAGTTCGAGCATTGCAGTGTCATAATAACTTTATAAATTGTTAAAACCATAACAAAATTATAATTTAGTACCTTTTTTTTTTCTTTTCAAATTTAGTGCATTTTTCTCGCCTAAGTTGGTACGAAATATTTTTTTTTTCCTTGTGGACACCCTGGATCAGTGCCATTGTAGTGTCATGTGCCTCGACGAGTGGTGGTCGCGCGCACAGTGCCTGTCACGCCTGTCACGCCTGTCACGCCTGTTATCGCCCGTCAGCTGTTATCTGCGGGGGAGAGGCGCGAGGTCGCGCATGCGCCCTGCGCTGTCTCGTCGCACCCGCAACTCGGCTCGGGTCCGAACCAGGATACGCCGAGACGTCCGGGGAGGACTATTCCTCGCTTGTTAGGTTTCGTATTTACGTGAACTGTATGCAGTAGTGGACGCAAGGGCCTCCCCCCCCCCCCCCCCATATTTCCAACCGAAGTAGTTTGCGATGATTCTTTGAAAGCGGTAGTCTATGTTACTTACGGTCAAGTGGAGCGAGCTATCACACCGCCCGAACAAGCCGCACAGGAAGTGACTCACCTTGAGATTGATAATGGGGGACGCACCACAACGCCGAACGTACAATAACGCCGAAAACCATAACGCCGAATGCCAAATTGACTACAACGCCGACAGCTAGAAAACTGCTGTGTACCACAACGCTAAATTACCACAACGCCGAAATACATTAACCCCGAAAAATGTCATTGCAGGACTGCCACAAAGGTTAGGTTAAATAAGGTTAGCACACAAATTCATTCAGTTGTTTTTCATTTTGCTCCTGTGGCCCCCCTCCCTTCCCCGCAGCAACATTTTTCGGCGTTACTGTATTTCGGCGTTGTGGTACACAGCAGTTTTCTAGCTGTCGGCGTTGCGGTCAATTTGGCATTTGGCGTTTGGTATTTTGCGTTATTGTACGTTCGGCGTTGTGGTAACGTCCCTTGATAATGTGGCAGTTTCATCTCATTGTTGGGACAAATGTTTCGAATAAATTAATTATATTTTTATTTATTTTTATATTTTTATTAAACTCCCCTCCTGAAAAAAAAATAATTTTTGTGTCCTCCGCTGTGTCATAAATACCTCCATGCTGCCGATGAAATCATTTTTGAGAGAAGACATTTATTTACAAACTCGCAGTAGCCAGTCCAGAACTGCAAGTGAAGCCAACTAGACAGTGAGGTCCAGTGACCGCACGAACAGTAAAAGTAGCACGAGGACTACAGCAGGTAGCTGAGCACACTTGCTGTTCTCTCCACTCCCCTGGGCGGTCACGAGTCAGTACCAGACAGGTAGAAGTAGTGTGACCGTATCATATACAGCCAGCCAATTACACAGGCATATTCAAATACCTATATTATTTATTGAAATAATTAATGTTCAGCTAAACTATTGAGCTGAAACTATAAAAATTGGCGTAGGCTTACACTACTGTGTAAAACACGCGAATGTATGACAGTAGAAGCGTTCCTGAACAAAGTGATGTAAGTGTAAGTACCAATTTGTTTCTCCATGCTATGTGATCTAGAAACACTCACTAATATATTACACTCTTATTTAAGTGAGTCCGACGTTTCATTGTTGTTCAAAAGTGAGCTTTCCCTATATATATTCAGGTACTGGAATTATTATTATTATTATTATTTTTTTTTTTTTTGCCATTCCAAGATTCGACAGACTTGTTTCAGGCACTTGGATCACTTCTGCCGGGAACGCTTCGATTGCTGAGCATGGTTGACTCGGGTTACGTCGGCCGTGATCCAACAGCCGCACGTGTTTGCGGAAGTACTCTTACGTATTCCGTATTCAACACAAGCTGCAAGTCACTTGCGGACGGTTGGTTAGCCGCAAGTGCGCAGTTTGACAGCCTGTTGCTTCCGTGACGTGATCATTCCCCCCGCTACGATTCTAACATCGGGTAGCGAATAAATTTATCTCTTCTAGCGGATGGTAAAATGTTTGGCTTTCTTATTTCCCTTTGAGACGACATTGATTAACCGTTATTTTGAAACGTGAATTATTATTATTATTTTTTAGATCATATGAACACTTCTGTTAAGTAGCAGCTTCAATGTTTAATCACAGTTCGTTTGGTTATTAATTTGAAGAAAAATATAACAATGATTGTACTCTATAGCTAGGGATAGGAAAAATTCGCGGGTTCAATGACCTGCAGGATAAACTCCATAGTTCTACGTACACTCGGTCAAATGCCACCCACCCATTGGCTGCCGTCTTGTGAGACGTCCCAACGTAGCAGCCTGTGATACGATAAAGCTTTGGTCGGGCGTTTCTCATTGGCCCAGAGTCATCCAGGTGAGTTGTGAGCCAATAGCAGAGGCAGCACTGAGGTGTAACTATTTGTATTTTAGCCTGTCGCGAATTGAACCCACGAATTTTTCCTATCCCTATCTATAGCCATCACTAGAGACCTGCAAAATTCGCGGTTTCGATGGCCTTCAGGATAGACTGCACATACCCCTGTACACTCGGGCAAATAACGCAAGTTCATTGGTTGTTGACCTGTAAGTCGTCTCAGCTGGTTTGTCTGTGATTCGATCCTTCTTTGCTTGAGGGTTTATAATTGGTTGATATTCGCCAAGATGAACAGTAAGCCAATAGCCAAAATTATCTAAGAGGTGTATATGTGTTTGAATTCTAGCCTATCACCGAATCAATCCGCGAATTTTGCAGGTCTCTAGCTATCACATACGTTAACACTAGAGACCTGTAAAATTCGCGGATTCATTGACCTCCAGGATAAACTCTATTACACTCCACACACTCGGGCAAATGCCACCTGTTCATTTGCTGCTGACTTGTGAGTCGTCTCGACTGGGTGGCCTGTGATTCGACACTTCTATGAGTGAGGGTCTCTAATTGGCCCTCATTACTCCAGATTAACAGTGAACCAATGGCAGAAGCAGCACTAAGGTATAATTATTTGAATTGTAGCATATCACGAAATGAATCCGCGCATTTTGCAGGTCTCTAGTTAACACTAATATGAATTATTTTCTTTGGTGTTCATTCACCAGCAACGGTGCGAGTTGATGAAGCGTTGAGGCGGGAGTGTGGCCGCACGGGGCAGGGGACAGCTGGGGGACAGCTGGGGGACAGCTGGCGGACAGCCAGGGAGGGAGCGCCGGTGCATGCAGGCTGCATGCAGCTCGCTGCACCGCGCCAAGGCCGGCCTCGAGGTCACACCGCGAGCCGCACTTCCTGCTTCTCTGCGCCGCGCACAGCTCCTCGCTAGGCGGGAACCACACATAACGTAGAAAGTCACAACTTAGAACTGTCATAACTTAGAAAACTTGGAAAAATCCACGTAACTTAGAAACACACAACTTAGAAAGATCATAACTTAGAAACACGCAACGCAGAACCACACAACTTAGAAACGTCATAACGTAGAAAGTCACAACATAGAACCGTCATAACTTAGAAAATTCTAAGTTATGTGTTTCTAAGTTATGTGTTTCTAAGTTGTGTGTTTCTAAGTTATGACAGCACCCCTCGCTAGGCCACGCCCAGGCGCCCAGCGGCCAATCAGTAGAGACCGGAAAAAATTCGCGAATTCATTTCGCGATAGGCTAAAATACAAATAGTTATACCTCAGCGCTGCCTCTGCTATTGGCTCGCAACTCACCTGGATGACTCCGGGCCAATGAGAAACACCCAACCAACAAAGCTTTATACGAATCACAGGCTGCAACGTTGGGACGTCTCACAAGACAGCTGCCAATGAGTGGGTGGCATTTGACCGAGAGTACGTATAACTATGGAGTTCATCCTACAGGTCATTGAACCCGCGAATTTTTCCGGTCCCTACCAATCAGTAGAGACCCGGAAAATTCGCGGGTTCATTTCGTGTTATGCTAAAATTCAAATAATTGTACCTTAGTGTGGCTTCTGCCATTGGTTCACTGTTAATCTGGAGGACTGAGGGCCAATTAGAGACCCTCACTCATAGAAGTGTCGAATCACAGGTTACCCAGTCGAGACGACTCACAAGTCAGCAGCCAATGTACAGTTGGCATTTGCCCGAGTGTGTAGAGGATATTGGAGTCTATCCTGGAGGTCATTGAACCCGCGAATTTTCCGGGTCTCTACCAATCAGATACCACCGCACTTCCCCCGCGGCCGGCGTAAGTACGCCTCCGTCGAAGCACCGCACCACGCCGTTCCCTCTCCGCCGAGATGGTTTATCGCATGGCTCGGGTGCGCGCACAAACCTGTAACTTTGCGGGGATTTTCTTTCTTCTTTTTTTAAAAAATTGTTCTGAAGATCATAAATTACAGTGCTTACTTGAATGCGCTCTCTGAACGCTTGCACGACCGCAACACACACTCTCCTGGGCTGGCCTTGCTGGTAGTTTCTTTGGATATCGTGTAAACGTGCTGAGGCCACTTGGTGTATAACGCTCCTGATTAAAAAAAATAAATCAGGATACCCGTTTACCTTCCTTGGACAGAAGTCACTGTGCGAAATGTGTCCTCATTTTATAAATGTTTGGTCCAGTAAATTCTTATAAGAGATTGTTCTCCGCTGGAGCTATCCGAGTGTCATCCGCAACAACTGCTGCTCTCTCAAGGCAAGTTTGCAAACAGCCAACGCGGTGGTTTTCCGTTCGCGGTCTTTCATCAGAGATGATGGTTTATCGCGATAATTTTTTTACGGGGCGAGATAGTCTATGTACCTGCTATTTTGGTTCGAAGAGAGATTATCAACATAACGTATGTAGTTATTTTCAGACGAACCACGAACATCCCGTAATGCAACAACTGTGTTCTCATTGGTCCGTTCAAGAGCCGCATAAGCTTCTTCCACTCCACAGAACCACTAAGGTACAACTTTCTGAAAGCATAAACACAGAGTGAGTAGAAGGGATACGTGATTTTCTATGCCCGCTTACAGTCAACGGCTACAAGTGAAGTAACGAGATCGAAAGTGCATTTTTTTTAGTTCGACTCTATAGACTTAAATCTTAATACATGTACCTTCGAGCAGCTGTGCTATGGGTAGAGAATGGAAAAATTCGCGGGTTCACTTCGTGATATGCTAAAATTCAAATATTTATACAGTTGTGCTGCTTCTGCTATTGGTTCGCTGTTAATATGTAGGACTCTTGGCCCATTAGATACAATCAATAAAAAAAAGTATCCAATCACAAGTTACCCACTTGAGACGCCTCAAAATTCAGCACCCAATGAACAGGCGCCGTTTGTCCAAGTAGGCAGAGGATCATAGAGTCTACCCTGGAGGTCATAGAACTCGCGAATGTTTCCAGTCTCTAGCTATGGGCTCTCCGTTTATCCAGACGACTCCAAGTCAATAAGACACCCTTGATCAATAAGCAAGACATGTATTTTCCGCGAAATGAATTCGATAATAGGTGAGAGTTAAAACACTGTAGCGTCGTCTGGGTTTCGTGATTGGTCCAGCTTGCACATGTCTACTATCAGCACACCAATCACAGCAACTCTCTGTGCGGAAGCAAGCGCGTCCTGAATGGCCCGGCCGGAAAGGAAAACGGCTTCTCTTGCAGACGTCCGCCAATCACAAGGAAGAAACAGCTGTCGCAGGCACGCCATATTGCAGTCTAATGGGCGTTCAATATTATTTTTTTAGCAAAAAAAATGTTCACTTTTACCATTTAAGTATAAAATAACACGAAACTTATTTAAGTCTTCCAACAAATCAGCAGCCAATCTACTTTCATCCTAGTAGGCAACGGACTGGAGTCTATCCTAGACGTTATTGGTAGAGACCTGTAAAATTCGCGGATTCATTTCGCGATAGGATAGAGTCCAAATACTTTTGACATTATTTTGCTTCAGTGATTGGGCCACAGTTTATCTGAAGGACTCTGGGCCAATGAAAAATCTTTAACAGAAGAATTAGCGAATCATGATCAATCCAGTCAACAGGTGTTACGAGTCGGTAACCAATCAGCAGATGTAATTTGCACGAGTGCATATAGGATCATGGAGACTATCCTTTAGGGATTTGAAATTGCGAATTTTACAGGTCTCTAGTTATTGGAAATGCGAATTTTCACAGTGTTCGTATTATTGACAGACTGCATGACGGAGACAGCTAGCATGCCACGAAGCTGGAAGGAGGAGGGGGAAGAGGGTTGGGGGGGGGGGGCTAAATAGGTCGAAAACTCTCAAGATAATTAGAGTTTCGGAACTAAGAAGAAAAAAATCCGCCTCGTGCCAGTGAAATCAATTAAGAGACCCGGAGTGATGTCCAGGCCGCGCGTGCGTCACGGCTCACGTGATTGCTGGGCGGCGCCATGACAGCCCGCGCACGTGACCAGCGCCCTCCTCCGCCCACGGACTGCGTCACGATGTCGCGACCATTAGTTTCAATTAAACTGAAACACTGAGTTCTTCTTGCGTCTTGTTGGTAGGGACCGGAAAAATTCGCAGTTTCAAAGACCTCTAGGATAAACCTCAATTGTCCTATGCATACTAGATCAAATGTCACCTTTTCATTGGCTGCTGACTTATGTGAGACGTCTCAACTGGGTTCCTCGCGATTCGACACTTCTTTGGGTGAGCGTCTCTCGTAGGGACAGAGTCCACCTGACAAACCGTCAGCCAATAGCAGAAATATCGCACAGTTTTATGTATTTGAATTTTAACCTATTGCGAAATTAATCCGCGAATTTTTCCGGTCACTACTTGTTGGTGTGGAGTTGGCACCCCCGACCTCTGGAAAATTGTTTTGATATTAGTAAGTTGGTAAGCCTTCCCTCAAAAAAGCACTCTAGGACATGAAATCAAAGGAGTTGGGGGGAGGGGAGGGATTTTATATCCTCTGAAATAAGAGAAACGCAGTAATATTATATTAACTGTCACAAAAGTTGATTTTCGACAGAGACAGAATTATTTATAACTTATCGGATGTGTACCGACACCTGAACGACTTCGAACGATTCCTTTTGTTAGATACTGGCATGTATATGTTAGTTGTATTCTCCTTCAGTTTAGCATTAGTTAAAACTGTGCGGTGAAATAATGACAACGTTGGATTGTCACGCATCAGTGTTACTGATACTTGATACTTCGGTTGGGATATACCTACATCCCTTTCTGCAACTTGCAACCAGTGTCACCTGGAATGTATGGGAGGGGCGCTAATCGCACCCCCTTCCCTAACAAAGCCTAATAACAAACGGGAGGGATGACTCCACCCCGTTGTTACGATTGGGGGGAAACCGGGTCCGTAACGATAGGCCCATTCATTTTATACAGTTTCATTTGCTACTTAGGTATATTTACATTACTAATTAGATCACCACACTTAATGTATGTTCGCAAGTCACTCAATGTCTGTCAAGTTCCACAGTTCACACTCCTCACTGGAGCTAGGCTCGACAGTGGTTCGCCCCTCACCGCGCCCCTGTCCACACACAAACAGTCTCGCGCCACTCGGTCGCACTCTCACTTCACACCACTTTTCGGCCGTGCCGCGGAGACCGGCGTCGCCGCTTTCATACCCGTTGGTCGTCTTTCTGAACTGGACCGGAGTGGTTGTGACGTCATTGTTGCACTCGGACTAGGGGAAACAAGGGAGTTGGTTAGAGCGACGCAAGAAGAATACTGTGTTGTGAGAGCAGCTGCCACAACAACGTGTCACGGGGTCCTTTGGCGGCAGCAACTCCGTGGCATTTTGACGGCAGGGCCCCCACATGGCCGGTGTTACCGTTGCTATGGCAACGGGGCCCATGGGTCTAGGGGGACTGCGAAGGAAAGAAAAAAAACTTAAAACAAAAAAGTAGACAATTTTAAATAAATCATAGAAAACAATTAAACAGTAAGGCCTAAATTTAGTTACCGATGAAATATTACACCAGAGTAATATTATTCGGAATATGCTGTGCGTACAGAACGTGTCTGAATCTACAACTGTGAGTACCTAAAAAACAACTTCCAATTGACGTGACACCATGTTGACAGTGCAGAACACTTACACTCATTTATTTGTCATTATTCAAAAAAAATTTACGTTTACAAAAAAAGTTTAGAAAAAAAAGGGGGGGGGGGCATCATGACTTCTAGAAACGGGGCCCACAGAATGATGTGGGGGGTCTGTTTGACGGTGTAGGCCGGCGAGCGGTGTCGGAGCAGCGTGGCAGCCTGCCCGCTGATGTCGCAGTTGTTCTGCTCCCTGGTTGACTTGGCGCATGCCCTTTTATACACGCTGCCTTCCTTCCCTGACGAGCTGGAAGAAGAACAGTCTCGTCTATTCGGGGGAAGCCAGCCCCAACTTCCGTTTCCGTCCAGCCGATGGCGCACGAACTCGTCCGACGACGGCAGGCCTTCTGCCGCGGCGTTTGAACGGCCGCGCGCTCGCTGTTGCGCGGGTGGTATTCATTGACAAGTCAGGGGCACTAACCTTTGCATGTGTACGCAGGTACACACGTTACAAACGTGCCATGTGGTTCCGAAGCCCTAGCGTCGCCAGTCGCCAGGGAACCAGCACGCTTGGTAGCAGCATCGTGTTACCTCTTTGACGCTACTGCAATGTACTTTTACAAACTCGAGTACTCTTAAAGTAAGTTCAATATATAGTGTTGTTAATGCATTTTAAGGGCGTCATAAATAGAGACCGGAAAAATTCGCAGATTAATTTCGCGGTAGGCTAGACTCGTTCACCTTCATTCTGAGTCAGTGATTGGACCACCGTTTACCTGAAGGACTCTAAGTCAGTGAAAAACATTCAACAAAAGAAGTATCAAATTACAAGCATCCCAGGTAACACGTGTCACGAGTTATTATCCAATGAGCAGGTGCAATTTGTCCTAGTACATAGAGAACCTTGGAGTCTATCCTAGAGTTCATTGAAATAGCTAATTTCTCCAGTCTTTAGTCATGAAGGACTGATACATAAGGACCGGAAAAAATTCGCGAATTCAATGACTTACAGACTCCAAGATCCTCTATGCTCTCGGACAAATTACATATGCTCATTGGCTACTGACTCGTGACAACTATAAACTAGAATGCTTTTGATTAGATACTTCTTTCGTCGAGGATTATTCATTGGCTCTGATTCCTTCAGACAACCTGTGGTCCAATCACTGAAGCACCAAAAGGTTAAACACATTTGGATTCTAGCCTATCGCGAAATGAAACCGCGAATTTTTCCGGTCTCTATTGATACTTGTCTTGTTCCGGACTAAAAGTTTGACTGGGGTTGCCCACGCACCGAACAAACCCTCGGCACTGGTAGGTGTCTAGGAACAGTCGCTCTGGACGGTGGCTCGTCATCACTATAAGTGTGCGGCAGTCGCTGAACCACTCTGTATCACCGCCAGTGGCGGTAGGGCCGTACTACGAGCTTCAGCGCAACTGTAACTGAACTCTAAGCATTGATCGCACGGCCTTTGTTCGATCCAGTCACTCATGAACGTTTGTTCTTTTTTTTTTTTTTTTTTAATGACTGCCAATAGCGTCGTCTTATCGAAGTAAAGTCAAGGTAGTGAGACTTATCAGAACAGTAAAACGCAATAACGACCTCATAAAAAGTTGGGTGTTCTGAAAACAGCTTTGCTTATCAACGCCGCTAGTACGCAAGTATGTAGACAATGAAAGTCGCAATCATGGACCCGAGCCAGTAAGTGGGTCTCTGCAGTAAACCACTCACTTCCACGAGAAGTGTGACATACAGGTCAACTGACCACTGAGAATCACGAGAAACGCGACTTTCTGTGTGACGTAGACAGCTTTGTCACAGGCTGACAGCCCGACCACACACACCACGTGAATCATAGTAATACAGTCAACAATTTATACATATACTATTCCCGATAACCGCCAGACGTCAGTACTTTCGAAAAAGTTATAAATGTTAAAAAAAAAATGTTTCTTTTTCTGACACCACAAGCATATGCTAGGTATATACGCTATATAAGCACATTTTTAAATATAAAAAATAATTAGTAAACATTAAATTATTTACTAAAAAAAGACATGGAGGGTGCTACTGTTTGGGCGCAATAAAAGATCTCGTGATTAGTGATTTCATCGTCAACTGCGGAGGAGAGCAACGAATTGTGATGAGATTTCTTTTGTGCGAAAGGAAAGAAAGTTGGACAGATCCATCCGGCGATGGCGGAAGTTAGCGGGAAAGACTGTACCGACCTCGCCAATGTGGCGTGATGGTGTTCGTGAGAAACTGCAGGTACAGGGTTGGGAAGTTCTGGAGCGCCCCCTTACAGACCGGACCTGGGGACCCCTCCCTCCCCCCCACCGGTCAAAGTCTGCCTGGACCACGGAGTCTCTCAGTGGTGAGGAGTGTCACACTGCCGAGCGAGTGTGGGGTTCTGTGAGACAGGAATTTTCAAACTGATACATCGTTGGGACAAATGCAAATGCCTCAACATGTATGGAAGTTATGAGTAGGGACCGGAAAAATTCGCGGATTTCATTTCGCGTTATGCTATAATCCAAACAACCGTACCTTCATGTTGCTTCTGTGATTGGCTTACAGTTTGTCTGAAGGACTTTGAGCCAATGGAAAACTTTCAACCAAAAAAAAGTATCGAATCGCAAGCGTCCCAGTTGACTGATGTCACGAGTCGATAGCCAATGAGCAGGTGGCATTTGCCTGATTGTGTAGGGGGTTGAGGAGTCTATCCTAGAGGTCACTGAAAGCGCGAATTTTTCCAGTCTCTAGCCATGAGGGAAAAGTAATAAATGTGTAATATTTTCATTTCTGTTTCATAATATCATTAATTGTTTTGTTATTTTTTTTCGTATGATATGCGTTACTTACTGAAACGCCCTCGTATTATTGAAAATAATTATATAATTATAAAGAAATTTGGCGTGTGTCTAATGGAACGTATCTTCTATATAGTATTTCTCTGTTAACAATAAACGTGTAAATGCAGCATTGGAAACATGTTTTAAAGTATGTACAACATATTTTGCTACTTCATCTCAGTTTAATTGTGTAACGTAAAGGTGTTCCCCGTGGGAAGCACATTATACGGTAAGTGGTGCTATGTCTCCAACTGACTAACTCGAGACGAGCTGCGGCCCAGGCCTGTGCGAGTGTGCGCTCCTAGGCGCGGGAACCCAGGCCTGTGCGCTCCTGTGCGCTCCTAGGCGCTCCTGTGCGCTCCTAGGCGCTCCTGTGCGCTCCTAGGCGCGGGAACCCGGAGGCAGCGGGGCGCAGCTGCCGGCGAGGCCAGCTCCACGGCCGGAAGTAACGCAGGGCTTCCTGGGCGCGCCGTGTTCGCGTCCCGACCCGTACAACCGAGCCGAGGTGAGCTCAGACGAGGTGAGCCGAGGTGAAACGAGCCGAGCTGAAGTGAAACGAGCTTAGCCGAGCCGAGCTGAGCCTAGTTGAGCTGAGCTAAGCTGATCCGAGGTGAGCCGAGCAGAAATGAGCTGGGACGAGGTGAGCTGAGCAGAGCCGAAGTGATCTGAGATTAGGTGAGCTGAGACGAGATGAGCTGAGCCGAGGTGAGCCGAGCAGAAATGAGCTGGGACGAGGTGAGCTGAGCAGAGCCGAAGTGAGCTGAGAAGAGGTGAGCCGAGGTGAGCTGAGACGAGCTGAGCTGAGCTGAGCTGAGCTGAGGTCATCTGAGCAGAGGTGAGCTGAGCAGAGCCGAAGTGATCTGAGATTAGGTGAGCTGAGACGAGATGAGCTGAGCCGAGGTGAGCCGAGCAGAAATGAGCTGGGACGAGGTGAGCTGAGCAGAGCCGAAGTGAGCTGAGAAGAGGTGAGCCGAGGTGAGCTGAGACGAGCTGAGCTGAGCTGAGCTGAGCTGAGGTCATCTGAGCAGAGGTGAGCTGAGCAGAGGTGACACCCCTCTTCCCCCCGCGATGCCAGCAGTCATCCCTGGTCATTTCACTGACAGGTGTTTGTTACAGCATGTTTTACAAAACACTGGAGATTCTTAGTCCTCGTATGATTAGTGATTAGAAAAATTCATGGTTTCACTGAACCTCAGGATAGACTTCACGATCCTCTATGTACTAAGGAAATTCACACCAGCTCATTGGCTACTGACTAGTGACACCTGTTAACTGGGGTGTTTTTAATTCTATTCTTGTTTTGTTGAGGGTTTTCCATTGACTGAGTCCTTCAGAAAAACTCTGGCCCAATTACTGAAGCAGCAAACAGATAAAAGTATTTGGATTCTAGTCTGTCGCGAAATGAATCCGCGAATTTTTTCTGGTCTCTACACATGATCGTCAGTGCTTTACTCAACAGGGCTTAGCTTATTTATTTATTTGGTTTTGTGACGTGCCTACCACCAACATATGAAAAGCCTTTAATGGTAGGCACCATACAAAAATAAATGCGCAAACAAAGTCACAGACATGAGCACAGATAGACACATGGATCACCAATGTTCACAATAAATAATTGTGTGTAGCGTTGTTACCATATAATCGTGTCCCTGGTGATTACACCGTAAACTGACCGAAGAATATCTTATTAGGCAAGAACTATCAAAAAATTCCCCGAGATGAATTGTAAATACCATCGTCGAAATTGGAGTTCCCGGCTGGGTTGAAAATGTTGTGGAAGAGTAAGTTTGTCGAAATGTCGTGGGGGTGGGCCTCCAAAGGTAGTGTGACTCCCAGCGCCCCTCGAAGGCTAGGGGCTGCGTCTACACCGCGACGGGCCGTTACCACAACGCCGAAATACCACAACGCCGAACGTACAATAACGCCGAATACCATAACGCCGAATGCCAAATTGACCGCAACGCCGACAGCTAGAAAACTGCTGTGTACCACAACGCCGAAATACAGTAACGCCGAAAAATGTTGCTGCTGGGAAAGAGGGGGGGGGGGGGGGGGGGCGCACAGGAGCAAAATGAAAAACAACTGAATGAATTTGTGTGTGTTTCTTAAATGTATCTTAACGCCGAAATACCACAACCTAACCTAACCTAGGCTAGCCTAACCTAGCCTAACCGAACCTAACCTTTCCTAACCTTACCTTTTGTGGCAGTCCTGCAATGACATTTTTCGGCGTTGTGGTATTTCGGCGTTGTGGTCAGTGGCGTAGCGTGCCATCTCGGCGCCTGGGGCGGGAAACCCATTTTGCCGCCCCCATTCTATAGGTGCTTAATTAAAATTAAATTTCACATGCAATGAGGTACCTTTTATTGAAGTTAAAATAGGATGAGCGGTTTTACAAGCGGATTCTACGGGCCTTATGAGCAGCGAAGTCAGAAATAACTTTGTCAAAATCAATATTAGCAGCCAATTCTTGTTCAATCGACAATATAGTCAAGTTTGATAGTCTAGCGGAGTTATGTTCTTATATATTTTTAATGCCTTTTTGGTAATTATATTTAATTTTCGCAGCTCCGAAGTATATGATCAAATTATAATTTTTCGGGGGAATTGTTAAAGTATTTTTTTTAGTATTATTATATAGCTATTTTTTATAAGTAGTAATAGGGTATGTATTTTATGATGGATGCACCGATTTGTGATGAAACGATTTTATGATATATATATATATATATATATATATATATATATATATTAAATGTTGTCATATAAATTTTGCGTCTTTTTAACTTGCTGCCTCCTCTCACTGTTCGCAACCTTATTAGTATTTTTTAAGCCTGCTATTAGTTTGGGTTTTAATATTTTTTTGGATTTACCTGCGCTCGCGGTACGGGGCAATATATGAGTTTTACTGTGTCCCGGTTTGCGGAAGTTGTTTGGTTTGCCCTGGGTTAAGGTCAAACTTTACAGTACAATGCGTAGTACTAAGTTCAATGAGTGCGAAAGAGAGGCATCGACACGGGCCGACGCGTGAAACAAAAGATTTTGTATGAGTAATTAACATAATAAGGAGTGCCGCTGAACTCGGCTCGCGCGCGCCGAGCGGCGCGGCGTGATGCGATGTTGCCGTTCGTATGTAAACAAACAAACGTTATAAGAGCTCTGTCAGTGATTTCGCAGTTTTTCTTTTAAATAAATATTAAAAAATAGTTGGTGCGCAAAATTTGAGATAAAAATGGAACATTATAGTGTGTCTGACACATGTAATGAATGAATCATAGATCAGATCTCAACCCGCTTCACCGGCGACCCGCCCCCGCGGGCTGCCGCCCGGGGCGGGCCGCCCTCTCCGCCCCACCCACGCTACGCCACTGTTCCAAACTGTTACAAAAATTCATTTTCATCTAGTTTCAATGATCGTTGAACATATTGTATCAGCTGTTATGTGTCACTTCTTGTCGACCGTGCCTCGTCTCCCGGGCACGAGTTCCGCAGGCACGAGCTGTCAAGCACTTCACTGTTCGGACTGTTCGGCTTTATCATTCCAGCGGTGTTCCGTCGTTCTAGAGAGTTACTGAAGTGTGAAGTTTCACGTGGCGGCCTCCTCTCTCGCATCTCTTTTCCCGACTCGAGAAGGGCCACTGCCAATCCATTGAGTATTGTTTATTTTGGAAATCAGTATTTGGAACACGTTGCCCCATTGTCCCGCTCCCGTGTTTTCCCTCAGCCCTTGCCCCCTCGGTCCCCCCATTGTTCCTGCTGCCCCGTCGTCATATCCGGTCCCCCCCCTCTCCCCTCCGGTGGTGGTGGGGAGAACCACCGGCGATGCAGAGATTTCCCTCCGGCGATAGCGTGGCGGGACAATTGTCCGCGCTCATCAACTGCAGGTCCCTAATTAGCCTGGTTCAAGTGTGCTTGTAGACCAGGCTCGGTAGTCTTCTGCGTGTTAGCGCTTGGCTGCTTTTCCCATGATAACGAGTTTCAGTCCAGACGATTAATTTGCCACGGGTTTGGCATTGGCAGAGTTCCTTGGAACGAGGTTGTTTAAAACGTCACCTTATTTATAAATGTAAGAATGTTTTTCCCCCCCTTATTACCGTGAACGTTAGTCAAGGAATTATATTTTATTGTAAAAAAAAAGGAGCTAATTAAGAAACATTAATTTTTTTGTTGAATACAGTTAAAGGAGTAGCTTACGATTTTTGAAATTTTACGTATTTTTTAAAAATCAGTTGTTGCAAACACAGTATTGTTTGTTTGCTCACCTCGTTCTCAACTTTGAGACCGTGTATGGTCACGATATGCTAGTCATCACAGATATAACTATTTTTGTGCTGGAAGTTATTTACGATATGTGTTAAAGACTAACAAATAAACGTTGGAACTAATTTTATGTGTTCGGTCAACGTTCTGTCACCTTACATTTTCGGCATAGGTTTTTTTTGTCCCTTTGTATTTGGTTTTGAATTTAATATGCAGGTTAGGGATCGTCCATTAATCACGTGAAGCTCGAAAAGGGGGGGGGGGGGGTCGGGAAAAATCACGAAATATCACAAGGGGGGAGGGGGGTGTAGAGCGGTATCACGTGTATTTATTTTTTTTCGCGCGATTTCTACTTATACGCCTTTCCTTTATAATTTTTATGCCAGTGAGAATAAACCTGCAACCTTAATGTGTGTCTGGACATTTTCATCACTGTGCTTAAATTTCCAGAATTAAATTAGATTATACCTATATTTGAAGATAATATTCTAAAATTTTTAAAAATATTTTGTACCAAAAAAAATACACGTGATTTATTGGGGGGGGGGGGTAGTCTAAAACATCACCACAAATCACTAGGGGGGAGGGGGGGGGGGTTAAAAAATTGCTAAAAAAAAAACATCACGTGATTAATGGACGACCCCTTAGGCCCCATCTGGGCAAGTGTTTACCTTGTGGAAGGTAACAACAAGAGTTGATGCTTGCAGCGGGAGTTGGGACTCTGATGGAGGCCCGGCCTCAATTTAAAAAAAAAAAAAAAAAAAAACTCCCGGGGGCTGCAGACTGCCGCGGGTTGATCTGTGAACACGGAGGGTGCCGGAGCGCGCCGGGGGACGCGGGTTCGAGTCCCCGGCGCGTGGCTGACGAGGCCTGGGAGGCGAAGGTCGTCTCGCCCGGCGGGGCACGAGGTCTCCCGGGACTAGGGGAACTCTTATCTGCGGATCGTGGGAGCTTCGCCCCGCCGTGACGGCCGTGCGTGGGACCGGCGCGCAGTCACGTGGTGTCTCCCGCGCGCCGCCGACACCAGGGGCGAGGGGAGGGCCACACGGAACATTCTCATTTTAATTGTGGTTCAAGATGTTCTATTATTAGAGACCGGAAAAATTCGCGTATTCATTTCGCGATAGGCTAAAATACAAACAGTTATACCTCAGTGCCGCCTCTGCTATCGGCTCACGACTCACCTGGATGACTCTGGGCCAATGAGAAACACCCCAACCAACGCTTTATCGAATCACAGGCTGCTACGTTGGGGGCGTCTCACAATATAGCAGCCAATGGGTGGGTGACATATTTGACCGAGAGTACATATAACTATGGAGTTCATCCTACAGGTCATTGAACCCGCGAATTTTTTCCGGCCCCTATCTATTATCTATAGCACTGCAGTAAAAAAAAACTTAAGTAAGTTTGGTAAACTGTGAATAGGAATTAGGAGAAAATCTGAAAATTATTCAGGTTTATGGGGAAAAAAAGGAGTTGGGGGGGGGGATGCATTCCGCTATGCCCTAACACCCCTTTTCGGCTCGTCCAACTAAACCGCGGCGGCTCTGCCACTTAACTTGATACGTGATTAGTTTGAAAACTACCAAATTTTTTTTAAGTCCCTCTGTAAGCGGAGACTTGAAAATTTTTTTGCAGTTTTTCAGGGACCTCCAGGATAGACTCCACAGGCCTCTGCATACTCTGGTAAATGTCAACCGTTCGTTCATTGGCTGCTGACTTGTGAGACTTTGCTAGATTCGGTACTTGCTTGGTTGCGGTTTTCTCACTGGAATCGAAGTCCTCCAGTTAGAGCGTGGGCCAATCGATATAGACCGGAAAAATTCGCGGATTCAATGACCTCTAGGATAGCCTCCATTATCCTCTGCACTTCTCAAGTAAACACGCGTGTTCATTGGGTACTAAATTGTGAGGCGTCTCCACTGGGTAGCTTGTGATTCGATGCTTCTTTGGTCGATAGTCTCTCATTGGCACAGAGAGCTCCAGTTAAACTGCGAGCCAATAGCAGATCCAGCAGAATTGTACACATCTTTGAATTTCAGCCTATCACAAAATGAATACGCGAATTTTTCCTGTCTCTACCAATCGAAGGAGCGGTGAAAATGTGTAACTTGTTTGAAATCGCGCGATGTCGCGAAATGAACGAGGGAATGTTCGCAGGTGTGTGCGCGCGTGTGTGTGTGTGAGAGAGAGACGGAGGTCCTGCAGGAGCGGGAGTGGCTGCTGGGCTGGCGGTGCGTGTGTGCTCGCGGCGGCCTCAGGACCCTCCCCCCCCCCTCAGACAGGGCGTGCGGGGAAACACCCGTGCCGCCAATTGGCGACATCCTGGCGGGTGCCGACGGCCGCACTTCCCTCCACCCCATTGGCTGCTGTCCGCGCGAGGACTCCTGTCGGCCGCTGTTCGGGCTCGTTATTACTAGGGGCATGCATATTTCGCGAAAATATTCCGAGATTAGTTATAAGTTAAAACACTGTAGCATCGTCTGTGTTTCGTGATTGGTAGAGACCCGGAAATCTCGCAGATTCTTCTGGCCTCAGGATATAATTCAAAGTTATAGGTGTGCTCGACCCATGTTTACTTTCCCATTGGTTGATTTCTTCGTGAGAACATTTTTATCCTTGTTATTTGTCACTACCTGATTCGCTTACTTGTCACCTAGCCGGGCATCATTGGCTCACGGTCGTAGAGGGGCGTGTCCTAACAACTACGGGCCAATCATGAACATAGTGCGAGAATGTGAAGGTTTGCATTCTAGCTTGCGACTAAATGAATCCGCGAAATTTCCGGGTCTCTAGTGATTGGGTGAATTTCTTTCAGGTTCATGTCGATTGTTACACCAATCTCAGTAATTCAGTGGGAAGCAAACGCGTCCTGAGTGGCTCGGTCAAATAAGGCAACGACTTCTCTCGCAGACGGCCGCCAATCACAAGGGAGAAACCACTGGTGCGGGTATAACATGTTGCAGTCTAATAGGCGTTCAGATTTATTCGCGAAAAATGCCAGGCATGCATAGTTCGCGAACAGCTTCCGAGACTAGCTGAAAGTTACAACACTGTAGCATAAACTGTGTTTTCTTGATTGGGTGTGATTCTTTCATGTACATGTCCACTGTCAGCACACCAATTACAGAGAGTCAGTGCGGATTCAAACGCGTTCTCAGTGGCTCGGTCAAACAAGGCAACGGCTTTTCCAGCAGACGGACGCCAATCACAATGGAGAAACCGTGGGTGCGGGTATACCTTGTTGCAGTCTAGTAGACGTTCAGATATATTCGCGAAAAATGCGTGGCCCTAGTTATTGGCTTGGACTGCTCTGAGGCGTGACGGTCCTAGGGACACCTGTATTTCGCGGATACATTCCGTGCCAAATTATTTGTAACAACACCCCATGTAGCTTTATCTTAGCGCCATGGCGAGTTGTAGGCGAGCATCAAGCAGTGCGGTACCTACATTCTCATTGGCTGTCAAGTGCGGAAAGATACCTCTCACCGACCACAGCCAGTAACTGCAAGAAAAAGCCACAGCGTTTTGTGAAATACCTGGACACGAAATGTATTCGCGAAATACAAGTGTCCCTACCTATATCAAGCGGCAACAAATTTTTCGTGAAAAATATATCTGAACGCCTATTAGACTGCAACAAGGTGTACACGCACCAGAGGTATCTTCCTCGTGATTGGCGGCCGTCTGCGAGAGACGTCGTTGCCTTGTTTGACCGATTCACTCGGGACGAGTTTGCTTCCGCGCAGAGTTACTGTCATTGGTAGGGACAGTAAAAAAATTTAAAAATTCGCGGTTCAATTACCTATATGGATTAACTACACCACGATCCTCTATGTACTCGGGAAAACTGCACCTGCTCACTTGCTACTGACTGGGAATACTGGGGGTGCATTTGATTCTATACTTGTTTCGTTGAGGGTTCCATTGGCTCAGAGTCCTTCAGATGAACTCTGGCACAATCACAGAAGCAGCAAACAGGTGAACGTATTTGGATTCTAGTCTACAGCGAAATGAACCTGCTGATTTTTCCCGGTCTCCTAAGCATAGTTAGATGTGTTGAAAAGGCGTGAGAGAGTGTTTGCAGTGTCTTGTGGCCGGACCACTCGTGTCAACAGCCTGGAGTGTCCACCCTGCCGGAGCGACCATAGGTGCTCGTGATGGCTGTGTTGAGGGGTAGGGGGTAGGGTGGGGGAAGTGGGGTTGTGGGGGGTGGGGGGAGGGGATAAGTGCAGACCATCGTGCTGCACGCCGTGCCACGCTCTGTCGTCGATCCCCCCCCCCCTGGTCCAGGGACTGTATGCCAGCGTAATTATCCTGTAATTGGTACTTCCTCGAGCGCAGCGGCCGGCCATCTTGTAATGCGAAACCTCCCGGCGTCGCCGGCGTGCAGCGCTCGCGTCGCTGCGCCTCCCCCTACCCCCTCCACTCGCAGCCTTCAGCGACGCCGCGGTTCTGCGCCATCACATCCGCCCAGCGCAGCGCTCTCATTGTCCGCGGGGCTCTCCCCCCTCCCCCCTGACTCATGACTGCTCGTTACAGCGACAAGTGATCTGAGCAGTCATCAGACTGCAATAAGTAGAGACCGGAAAAATTCGCAGATTCATTTCGCGATAGTCTGAAATTCATATACATATACGTAAGGGCATGAAGATTTCGCGAAAAGATTTCGAGACTAGATGAAAGTTAAAACACTATAGCATCGTCTGTGTTTCGTGACTGGGCGAGTTTCTCCCAGGTACATATCGATTGTAACAACACCAATCACAGTAATTCATCGCGGAAGTAAACGCGTCCTGAGTGGCCCGGTCAAATAAGGCAACGACTTCTCTCGCTAGACGGCCGCCAATCACAAGGCAGAAGCCACAGGTGCGGGTATACTTTGTTTCAGTATAAGTGTTCAGATCTTTTCGCGAAAGATGCCTGCCCCTACATATACCTTTAAGCTGCTTTTCCTATTGGCTCACCGTTCGTCTGGGTGACTCTGGGCCAATGAGAAACCCTCAACCAGAGAAGTAACGAATCTCGGGCAATACCAGTTGAGACGACTCACAAGTCAGCAGCCAATAAACTGGCGTTATTTGCCCGAGTGTACAGAGGACTGTGTAGACTATCCTGGAGGTCATCGAAACCGCGAATTTTTCAGGTCCCTATGAATAAGGTTATGTCCGCGCTGACGATTGTTCCCTCGTGATTGGCGGCCGTCTGCGAGAGAAGCAACTGTCCCTATTTGACCGGACCATTCAGGACGCCGTTTAGCTTCCGCATTTGCGTGCTGACAGTAGTCGATACTCGGACAATGCCACGAAGTTTTAACAACGCATCTAGTCTGCGAATCTTTTCCCGAAAACGTACATGGCCCTAATTTCTAGCTTCTAACCTCTTCAGTGAATATTTAAATGTCAAATCAATTTGCACTGGCAGGTGTTTAGGAAAACGTGTTTCTTTCCTTCATAACTAGATACCGAAAAAATTCGCGAATTCATTTCGCGATAGGCTAAAATACAATTAGTTATACCTCAGTGCTACCTCTGCTATTGGCTCACAACTCACCTGGATGACTCTGGGCCAATGAGAAACACCCCAACCAACGCTTTATCGAATCACAGGCTGCTACGTTGGGGCATCTCACAAGACAGCAGCCAATGGGTGGGTGGCATTTGACCGAGAGTACGTATAACTATGGAGTTCATCCTACAGGTCATTGAACCCGCGAATTTTTCCGGTCTCTAGCCATAAACACTCGGTATACGCCCCTGAGCAGTGCTCACCTGGGCGCAGAGAACAGAAGAGTCCCTGTGTGGTCGGCACCTGTCCTCGTGTTGTCGCCCTCTGGTCGGGCGACAGGTTGACTTACAGCCGGCCGCGTCGTATCTGCGCGATAGCGCGTCGCTTCCTGCGGGCGGTGAGTCATCGACCGAAACAACTGTCGCGATAGTGGTCCTAACGATATCCTCCCCCCCTCCTTGCCCAACCCGGCCTGAACATGGCACTCACGTGCCTTGCCATGCATAACAGCCTGCGATAACAGCTCGTTTTCAACTTGTTTGGAGACGTGGCTAGTTTATACTTGTTCCTCGCGAATGACTGTAGCGTCTTCTTGCTTCTTGTGGTTGGTACAATCATGTTCAACTGCAGGTGCATTCTTATTGGGGCTGTCGCAGTTATTAGCCCTAAAAAAGTATCATTGCAAACGAAAATGCAGTTGTGTGTTTTGTCCATAAAAAAACAAACAAAAAAAAACACGAAGTTCAAATTTTTCCGCGATAAATTTCCAACCTTGATTTACCGTGAAAATGTTTGCACCATGTTTAGACTCATTTTTTGTTCTTACAGCGACGGGATTAATTTGTTAACGAATCACAGCTTCGCTCTCATTGATGGGCAAAGCTTGATTGGCCGCTCGGAGGCAGCGAGGTGGAGCAGAAGCCTTGTTCCCACCGTGTGAGTGGCCGTGGGAGCCCGGACCGCAGTCTTCACACCGCGAGCCGTGGGAACCTGTAGACTCGTAACTGCTCGGCCTTTCCCGTCGAGTGACGGCGAATGCAAGGACATGAAAGCTCGCAGCTTGGCGCTTGCGTCCCTGGTTACATCGATCCAGTCATGGATACAAACCCAGTGCCCCAACCCCCCGCATGGTAGACTCTTTCTGCCCTGACCAACTCTTCATCCAGACCATCCTCTGTCTCCTGTATTCTCCTGCGATGTTAAATGCATGCTCACTGCACCCTTCATGTCTGTTCCCAGGGCTGTCGCTGAGTCTGTATCGGTTTTACCTGGGCCCAACCAAACACAGTTACAGTTCAGAGTTAAGGTCTCCGCCTACCCGGGCACACATACGGTGTGCAGAGCTTCAGGAAAAACAACGCGATTTCAAAACTACTCACTATATCCGAGTGAAATCTGTTCATGAAAAGCATTTAAGAGTTCGCTGAGGGCCGAAAAATACTTTCGATTTCGGATTAAGTTTTTAAAATGTACTTTTAGAAGAGTTAAAATGGCTAAAACGCATGTTTTCAGATTAATTTTAAGGCGTAAAACAATCAGTGCAGATTCTTGAAAGCACTTAAGGGACTTGCATTACACCTTTATATTCATTTATCCGCAATATAATGTTACGGTCACCGCTCAAATTTCACAGTTGTCCTGTGACGACGAGAAGACTGCGCGTCAATTCAGAGCCTTGCGCTTAGAGGCGATACCGTGCTGGAAGCACCAGCGTGCGTCGCGCTTATCATCCCGCCTCACTAACACACATACACCCCTGACGAGGCGGGCCCCTTAATACATGGGGAGTTAGTCATGGCACCAAGCGCTAGCCAATTCCCGCATACAGTATAGCACACGACATGTGGCTCTCCCAGCACGACTAGGCGTATAGGCTTCGGCCTGAGACGCACCTAGGTCCCCCTCCTGCAAACACACTTAGCTTCAGTTAGGTCAGGAAACAAACCCTGGACGGGCGGACAGTCAGTGGCGTTGCCGGAATGTCGCGAAGGAGGAAATCCAGAGCAACCGGTGTATACAATTGTATAGAATTTTAAAAGAAAATTGATTGTCGCGCTAAAATATCAGGAAATAGTTCAGTTTTAGAACTCCAACGTATATGCCCTACACGTAGAAAAATAAGTGATGATTTTGCTCGGAAAAAACAATTGCACATATTTTAATTCGTTTTTAATTTAATTGTTTTTAATACATTGTTCCTAAATCAGTTATTTTGGTGATTTCGTTAAAACAACTCAAATACATAAATATAGTATGATTAATTACGTGCAACACACACATCAAGTTTGTATGAAAGACGTGCTTACAGAAACACGTTTGCAAACCTGCATTGAACATAGCCTACTTGGAAACACAATCCCTGTGTGTGTACGGCATGTCGGGCCATGATGGGAGGAAAGACAATATTGTGGCCCACTAATGAGTACAATGAGCCTTCTTTGATGATGGGCGAATGTAGGCCTACTTATGTACGCACGCTAGAAGTTACACTTACAATTCAATCAATTTAAAATTTTAAATAAATTCTCAGTATTAATATTAATATAAACAAATGTATAAAATTTATAATTATGAAATTTAGTAAAATAACCGGGATGTTTTAATTAATAATTAAATAATAATGCAATCGATTAAAATACATATAAATTATACATACGGGAACAAATAATAAATACACTTGAAAATCACCATTTCTGTGCCAAATAAATAAATGTGTTTAATGATATATATACAATATTCAATATCAATCACTAAAGTATAAGATTTTAAAGCACACAAACAATTTTTATTTGTATTTAACCCTTTTCTTTTAAATTCTTTAAAAATGTCGTTGCATGGTATCATCACAACGTGCCTGAAGAAGTATAACTTGAAAGAATCCCTCTGTAACGTTGTGCATCCAGGTCGCTAGTAATGACCTTGTTCTGGCTTAGGCCCGGGCACCGTGGCCTCAGAGGTCTTGTCACCGCCCTGTTGCTTTACTCCAGCAACACCGCGGTCAACAATCTTTCCTCACACTCTTGCCCCAAGGAGGGTCAAACTTCGCACGGGTGGCACGAACCCACCGCACGCGACTGTACTATGCCCGGCAGATATCTTGGCGTCTGAGCTCCCTAGTCCTGTCTGGAGGGGAGGGGAGGGCGAAGAGGAAGCGATACCCTATTGTCAAGGTCAGCGGCCAGGTTTGTACTAGCAGCACAGAAAACATTCGGCGCGTGACTTCCTACACTACGTAAGTCTGTATCCACGCCCGTGGGGGCCCCAGGGCGGTAAGGCCTTTTGGCTAAGAGCGCTGGGTTACCAAACCAAAAGTGAGAAATCCTATGAATTGTACTTGTATTACATAAGTGTAACATTGTGTAAATTGCAGTGGTTGTGCTCGAATATTTGTACTCATCTGTCAGGAAAAGTAACAAACTATTATCTAAACCTGCAACGTTTTACTTTGTCCCATTAAATATACTTACGGTGTCTGCTAATTATTATGCTAACCAAAATTAATTGAAATGTTAACTCAGTAACTAGCGAAAACCAGACACGATTTATTTTGGAAAACTAGGTCACTTAGTATGTAAAATAAATTTAAAACTATGCTTCTCAATTCATTGTGTTCTCAAAGTTAATTAAAACAAAAGTCTTACAAGAAAAAGCAAACGACCAAAACATTACGCAATTGTAGCTCTCCGCGCGAAAGCTATCTCACAGTTGATGACGCAGGAGCCAGTCTAGCCCTTATCGTTCTCCGGTTTCCGTACCTAAAACGTTCACTTTAGCGCTGGATGTACATTTAAGTAAACATAGAGCTTGTTATGTTATATTTGCTGCTTTAACTTAATGTCAGTCGTTCAGGAAACACCTGACTACCAACGTTAATGGCATTTAAAAATTGCTTGTGTAGGTATGTGTGGCTTTATATTTTAATGCCCCTATAATCGATTATTTATTATAAATGTAAATACAATTTGCATTGTACTTCCACTTTAGAATGCATATTATAACCTTCAAAACCTCATATATATAATATTATTTGTTTAATGTAAGTATGAAGTTCTCTTTCCATGATAATTGATTGTATTAGGTGACGAAAAACAAAATTAAGTTTAAATTAATTACTATTATTACTATTTTATTACTTCCTCTAGGTACTCCCGTTTTCCCCGTCCTGTCATTTCGTCAACGCTTCATACTCATCATTTCTCCACAATAGGCTATCAAGACCTTACTTGTTAATAGCCGCCCAACTCACACACACCCTAACTGCCCAAATATTTTACTCCACTATACACTACGTAACAGTAACGTAGTAAAGATATATTTCCATTGTTTATTAAATACTTAAAATATCTGTTTTTTCCTGGCGTAGTCTGTGAGTCATGTGGTTGTTCTTCGCTGACTTTACGAATCCTGACTACAGACCGTTCACTCACACCCGTGTACTTCGCTGCTCTTGCCGTCTGTCTCTGTAAAGGCTCGAGCAGACATTTATTTTTCGCTTCATCACAAAACTGCATCACGGTTTTTATTATTTCCCGCTTTCCGCTATGTATCACTTTACCGCGCCTCTGCGAGCTGCCACCTTCGCCTTCCATTTTCGGGTATACACTGAGGGGCGATATTTTCCTAACAGCCACTACACGGCTCTCGGCTACGTGTCGCCTGCTTACCCCCTCCACTTTCTCCGGTCCCGCTGCCCCCGCACCACCGCGCTGAGACACGCCAAGATAACTGCCGGCCATAGTACAATATATAATTTCCCCCCCTTTAAATTCCGCAAGTGTGAGATGCTTTTTAAAACCGAACAACGTAAAGAGCAGGATTCAAATTTTTCAATTCTCTCATGGCTGTTACTGAGTGGCGTGATTCGAACACGAACTCGTTTGCCTGCTGTCTCTGGTCTCGGGTCATATCACGGCCCAAGTGGGGTGATGTTGCACCTCTCGTAAAAAAGCATCCAGAAAAAAAAAAGTACGTCCACTTCAAGAACTAGTAAGCCACGGGCAACAGCCCGACGGCCAGCCCCGGGGGAGGGGGGGGGGTGGCCGCAGTGACTCCAGGCGCCGCGAGGTGGCGCCCGGGCGGAAGCGACGCCGGCAGCCACAATGCGCCGCCATTGTGAGCGCGCAGACAGGCCGCCATTGTTACCGGAATTAGCGGCGACACCGTCTACCCGCCCGCCCGGCGCGTCCACGCGGGCGAACCAGGCAACCGCCCAGGGCGCCAAGTAGCTGGGGGCGGCGCAGCACGACACATAGCAGCTGATACGACATGTTTTAACGATCATTGGAACTAGATGAAAATGGATTTTTGTAACAGTTTTGAATGTTTATATTGATATAAGTAAGTAATTATTAAGTCCGCGGTGACCATGTTTATGATTTGTAATAAGTAAAAAAGTTAAAAAAAAAAAAAACACAAGCCTGCTTACATTTGATTGTTGACAAAATCTTAGTCTTACGTGATGTATTTTGAGGCAAGGAAAATTTTTTTTTGTGGTGTCCGGCCCGGGGGAGGGGGGGGGGGGCATTTAAGGTTTCTCGCCTGGGGCGCCAATTTACCTTGCACCGGCCCTGGCTGCACGTGCCTCTCTGCGCGCGCGTCTCCAGTTGCCGCAGCGCGTCGCAAGTGAAACTTCTCGAGTAGAGGCAGAGCAGCGCACTAGCTAGTGCCCCGCATGCGTCGCAATGCCTCCATCAATTTTTTTTAAATTTTCATTTGTTTCACGTAGGTACACATATACAAAACATCTCTCTGTTTCTCTCTCTCTCTCTCTATGTACATCTCTACATCGCTATATATCTCTATGTATACTATCTTTGTCTCTCTACAGCCCTATAACTCTCCTCTATATACCTATTTCTCTCTATGTATGTCACTCTATAGCAATGAAAATATTAAAAATCTATTTTTTAACCTCTATATTTTATTATCTATCTTAATACCTGTCATAGGTGTAACATAGGTATATAAAAAAACGCTCGTATTAGAATGCAACGTTGATTCAGATTTTCAAACAATCGGTGAAGAACTTTCGGAGTTATAAGATTCTGAACGACACAAAATTTAAATTTTTGTTTATATACTTAGATATAAATGTGAGCAAATTTGCAAGTGCGCGGTAATCGACACATGCCTTTCCAGCGCCCCTTTTACTGATGGTTGCTATTTTCTTTATATCTGAGCGTCACGCTTTCGTTACACCCTGATGCCATGATCGCCTCGACTTGCCACAACTTCTGTCAAGATGTTTCACTTCAAAAAATACTGAAAACTTTCACTCATGAAAGTTAATGAAAAATAAACAATAAAGATTATACGAGATGACGCTCGAAAGTTTTCGACTTAAGGTTCATTGTTTGAAATAAAAAACTGTAACTTGGGAGTGAACGTGAGGATATATCGTGATATGTCGCTCTGCTGCTTTGCCAGGCACGGCAGGCGGTCTAACCGCCACGTCACAGGCGGGTCGGCTGGGTCGTGGCTTGTGTCACACGGGCCTGTGTGCGCTCACACACAGAAAACCTTTTTTGACGTGACGTCTAATAAATCGATGAACGCCGGCTGCACGCACGAAAAAGTGTCCCGTTACGCACATTGTCCCGTTACTCTGTGTCCCGTTACGCTCATTGTACGCTTGCGCCGCATCTATCTCTCTTCCACTCGACTGTTTATAAAGTGAAGTAAAAATTTAATGTGGTTTTCATTGCGTATTACAACAACAATTTCGGCAATAAAGGTTAATTATTCTTGCATTTTAAAAATCTGCTTACTAGTATAATTTCAAGTATTTATTCTTTTATTAATAAAATAAAAATGATTCAATTTTATTCATTCGTTGTCACGTTAAACTATCGTCCGTAAACCAACTTTACAGGCAACCAATTTTTTTTTCTGTAGGTTTACCAAAGTTTCCTTTATGAACCAGTTGCCAATAAACAGTAATACTACAAGAAAGATAATGTAACTTTATCCAACACATGGCTATGTTTTTTTTGCACATATGACATACGTTTTTCTATATAATACGGAGAATTTCTTATGAAATTTTGCTCATGATTTTATATTTTATTTATTGTTTTATTCTGAATATTCAATAGGCCTAATTGGACTTAACTGTGTTTTATTATGCCAATTAATGTGCGCAGTAATACTGGAAATCCATTCAGGCAACGGTTTAAAAATAACTGTAACAATTGGAGGCACTGCGACAACACAATTTATAAACGCCCGGGTTAATAATCTGAAACTAGTATTACTGAGAACTCTTATTTTGTAGTGACATAATTGTTTCCGTGTAGATGTACATATTTACAAATATCTGTGATTTTACATGAATATTTATGTTTGATAATGTTCGCAGGCTTTCACGGCTATTGTCTGAAGTAGCTTGGCATGTGGGTTGTAGCCGCGTTTTTGACGAATAATTCACCGATGTTTCGGTCGACATTGCAGTCGCCATCATCAGGGAGCAGTTACCTACTAGGTAATTGCTCCCTGATGATGGCGATGAAGAGATGGCTTTAGTATTTAAGTAAGTTTTATATATTGTTATAACTTTGTACCTGTACTTTACTTAAATAATAATTTATATTTAATTATATTTTCATTTACTCATGTAACAATGTTATAATTTATACTACGTTTTTTATACATAATATTGATTTTTAATAAATTGCTCTTTTTAACTTTCATCTTTATATAACTAATGTAAAGTTTCTTAGGTTATATTTTATATATTTATTTCTCAGTTACTATACATTTACAAATGTTTACAATCGTCAAAATACCGCATGTAATTTGAAGTGACTAGATGCACTCACATACAAGCTTTCTTTCGTGAGTGCTAAATTTCCTGGTTAATTAAGTGAATATTGTTAACAAAGTGTAAAAAAAATGGGAAATAAATTATTATTAAATTAAAAATTATTATAATGTTTCATTTACAGAATGTTGGTGAAGACTAGAGGCTTGTTGTGTAGTGTTCTTAAGAGCAAGTGTCCTGATAAGTGTCGGGCCTGGCGTGACGTGTGAAGCCGTGCAGCCGTGCTGGCCGCTCCAGCGAAGCGCAGCAGGTAGACGCGTGCAAGCGAATCAGGTCGACACTCGCGCGGACATAGCATCGCAGTCGGGCTGGTGTGAAACACACACACACAAACTAGTGAACAATAGACCGCACAAGGTAGCGAAACTACTGCGTTCCCAAGCAGTCGGGTGAAGATAGTGCGAGCCAGTGGCCTACTAATTTGTAGATTATTTTTCCTCGGCGGAAAACTAGTTGCGTAGGAACCTGGAACGAAAATACTTGCAATGTGAATAATGCTAGAAAGTGTGGACTGGAAAGCCCTTGTTAAACATTATTTTTATTTTATAATACTTAAAAGATAGCGCTGCATTCGCAATGCTTTAAAGAACCAACAACGCGTTAGAATATATCTTTGACGCCATGTTTGTCCCAACAAAATTATTTTGTCTAGTAAAATATAGTTATTTTTAAAGTTGCGATTTTATCTTGTTATGACTATTCAAGCTTACAAAATGTATTCCAGGATAGTTTCACTACCATAAAGTTTATTTCGGCGCACCAATACGCTTAGTACACTCCTCGATGTTCGCGCAAGTTAATAAATACGGGTGCATGTTGCCACACGTGGGTCCGCCATCAAGACGGCTGTAGCAGTTTCTGCACGCATGCGCACTGGACTTTCAACCTGCTAGCTTTCCGTTAGGTAATGCGCACTGATTTAATTGCATTTCTGGTGCGTACTAAAATTTTAAATTCAATACACATAAAGAAGTATAACCTCAAAAACACAGGCGATGATAATTCCGGTCTAGGGGCAAAGGTCACAGGTGCAGGGTTGAGGCGTTCCATGCGACGCTTTCGACACTCCTGTTGTTCGGCCAGCCCCGAGAAACCAATAGTGCCGTCTTGTTAAACAGAATTATAGTTAGGTTTCAAAAAGGGTGAAAATTGTTATAGTTTTCCCTCAAATGAATACTTTTCGAATATGTATCACTCTAGTTTTTTTTTTTAATTTTATTAATTCTACTTTTAATTTCATGTCCGAGTTTCGTATTAATTTTTTTTTTTTTTTGCAACATGAGAAAACAATAATTTGCTTGTTATCGAGTTCACTCAATATCGAGTACCGAAAGACCCCGCTCACAATATTATTATTTTATTTTGCTTTCTAGTCTCGACTCGTGCTTGCTGTTTCAAATCGTGATGGATAATAAGCATAACATTTTAATCGCTGGTCTCATCTAAGTATCTAAGTAAGTATACAAACGTGTAAATATGAGAGAGTGGAAGTAATGCAAGTGTGAAAGCGTGCAAGTGAGCAAGTATGCCGCGTCATATTTACCCCTCCCCTGCTGTCTCCTCTAAAGTTTCCCCCACCAAGTACCTAATTATTCCCCTCCTCTCCCGGTTCCCCCACCCGGCATCCAACTATTCCCCTCATGCGATCGGAATTTTCGAAAACGCTCGATAATTGTAGCACCCACAGCAAAGAAGAACAGACTTGAAAGGTGGGACTGGAGTAAGGTATTGCTTGTTGTCTCGCTGGATATAGTGGTTAGTGAGTGGGAAGGGGGGAGGGGTTGTGGTGCAACTGTGGTCTCCAGACCAACATGACCGAGCCCTGGAGCGGCTGGAAGCGCCTGTGTGAACCCTGGAAAGACTGGATGCGCCCTAAACCGAGCCCTGGAGCGGCTGGAAGCGCCTGTATGAACCCTGGAAAGACTGGATGCGCCCTAAACCGAGCCCTGGAGCGTCTGGAAGCGCCTGTGTGAACCATGGAAAGACTGGATGCGCCCTAAACCGAGCCCTGGAGCGGCTGGAAGCGCCTGTGTGAACCATGGAAAGACTGGATGCGCCCTAAACCGAACCATGGAGCGGCTGGAAGCGCCTGTGTGAACCCTGGAAAGACTGGATGCGCCCTTAACCGAGCCCTGGAGCGGCTGGAAGCGCCTGTGTGAACCCTGGAAAGACTGGATGCGCCCTAAACCGAGCCCTGGAGCGGCTGGAAGCGCCTGTGCGCACCCTGGAAAGACTGGATGCGCCCTAAACCGAGCCCTGGAGCGGCTGGAAGCGCCTGTGCGCACCCTGGAAAGACTGGATGCGCCTTAAACCGAGCCCTGGAGCGGCTGGAAGCGCCTGTGCGCACCCTGGAAAGACTGGATGCGCCCTAAACCGAGCCCTGGAGCGGCTGGAAGCGCCTGTGCGAACCCTGGAAAGACTGGATGCGCCCTAAACCGAGCCCTGGAGCGGCTGGAAGCGCCTGTGCGAACCCTGGAAAGACGGGATGCGCCCTAAACCGAGCCCTGGAGCGGCTGGAAGCGCCTGTGCGCAGCCTGGAAAGACTGGATGCGCCCTAAACCGAGCCCTGGAGCGGCTGGAAGCGCCTGTGCGCACCCTGGAAAGACTGGATGCGCCCTAAACCCAGTCCTGGAGCGGCTGGAAGCGCCTGTGCTCACCCTGGAAAGACGGGATGCGCCCTAAACCGAGTCCTGGAGCGGCTGGAAGCGCCTGTGCGAACCCTGTAAAGACTGGATGCGCCCTAAACCCAGCCCTGGAGCGGCTGGAAGCGCCTGTGCGCACCCTGGAAAGACTGGATACGCCCTAAACCCAGTCCTGGAGCGGCTGGAAGCGCCTGTGCTCACCCTGGAAAGACGGGATGCGCCCTAAACCGAGCCCTGGAGCGGCTGGAAGCGCCTGTGCGCACCCTGGAAAGACTGGATGCGCCCTAAACCGAGCCCTGGAGCGGCTGGAAGCGCCCGCGACGTCGCCTACGGGACGAGAGTCGGTCGTTATTTACGAGTCGGCCGTTAATGCTCGTTTAGTGGCTCGCGTGACGGACTGTGAGGCGGGTGTAATTTATCGGGCTGTGTTCCTTGAAGAGGGGGGATGGAGGAGGTGGTTAGGGGGGCTAAGCTCATCTCAGTCTGACACTCGGCCGGTATTGGCCACGGCCATCATCGCCCGGGCCGTCAGGGCTTTAAGCACCCCGCATTCCTGTACTCTTCTTCCTGCTGTGAGTCCTGAGCCCAGGGTCACCCAGGCCCGGCATCACAGCAGGATGGTGGGAGAACTGCTCGCACTGAACTGCGACACGTCACATTTCTTCATCTCAATAATCCACTTCAGTTTGGCGCACTAGAGGCGTCTACGCCTTCTCTTACACTGAACCATGAGTAGAGACTGGAAAAATTCGCGATTTCAAACACCTCTAGGACAGACTCCAAGATCCTCTATGTACTAGGACAAATTGCACCTGCTCATTGGATAATGACTCGTGACACGTGTTACCTGGGGTGCTTGTAATTGGATACTTCTTTTGTTGCAGGTTTTTTCACTGGCTTAGAGCCCTTCAGGTAAACGGTGGTCCAATCACTGACCCAGAATGAAGGTGAACGAGTTTGGAGTCTAGCCTACCGCGAAATGAATCCGCGAATCTTTCCGGTCTCTAACCATGAGACTTAAACCACGTATAATAAGTTATATCTAGGAATCAAACAAAAAAAAGTACAAATAAAATACAAAATAGAACAATTACTGAAGAATCATCTACCAATTTAACATCCAGGTTTAGTACTAACATAAACCATATAAAATAATGTATTAAATATTCAAAAAAATTATGATACATTCAAAAAATCTCAAACATATTAAATATTGTTTTAAACACAAAATACTTAAATATAATTGAATACTTGTCCAAACATTAAATTAATTAAAAAATTGAAAACGTTTTAAAAAACAATGTAATTTATTTGTAGCAATGTGACATTAAGACAGTTTAAGTATAGCCGAGGCGAGTGTTAGTGCGTTGCATGACAGAAGTGTGTTTTATTTCTTAATGTAGTGATCACAGTAGTGATGGGTCGTTCGTTAACGATTCGTTCAAAAAGAACGAATCTTTGAGAGAACGAAATCTTGCGATTCGTTCGCGATGTAAAGAACCGGCTCTTTGAGAGCCGGTACCTTGAAAGATTCGGAAGAACGAAAACGCGGAGAGAACGAGAGAACGAGAGAACGAGATGAGAGAACCGGTCACGCGCCCGGTCTGATTCGTTCGTAAAATGATTCATGGCGTCAGGAGTCTGAAGAATTAGCAATCACAGCGTGCGCATGTTCACAAGAGCAAACGATAACTGATCAAATAAAATAGGGTAACATGAAAAGTATCTATACCTGAAAATGTCAACTGTTAAGTAGTGGTTTAAAATTGCTCTTTCACATTCACATACACAAATTTGGAAATAAAAAACTAAAAAAACAAAAAAAAACCGTATGAATTAAAAAATAACATGGAAAGTAACTACAAATGTTCACACTTACCATTTTTGGGTTAATTAATGTACTTCATTTGTTTCTCTTCATACTGAATTGCAGTAGTATTAAATTTTTGTCTTTTTTCTCTAAATGTATTGGTCTACATGTAAACACTTTACTGTCACTAGAGTGTAAATAGCCTATATATTAATATTTGTAACTTAAAAAGTAATAAAATATAAATAATCTTGTTTCATATACGCAACTGTGATTCACTGGCTACGGAAAGCAATGTTCAAATTCAAATACAAAAACACGTACGTAATACTCTAAAGGATGAACGAGTTACGACACCTGATAAAAGAGCCAGATCCCATACACAGAAAAGAACGAATTGACCGAGATGAACGAATCGTTCTGAACGAATCATCTCACGGAACTGATCCAAAAGAACCGATTCGGTCAAAAGATCCGTTCTGCCCATCACTAGATCACAGTAATAGGTACTGCAGTCATATTCCTACACGGCCACTCATGCTTTTGTGTTGTCTCAGTACCTCTAATAGTTATTTGTAAACCGTTCCCTAATTGGCTTTCCAATACTAAATGTGCACATTATTAGATAAAAAAAATTAAATAGTAAATAAAATCCAACTATTGATATTCGATCATATTTTTCATGGTTTTCAAAAAATTATGCTTCAATGAAACAGCAATTACAATTTAAAATAATGCACCATTTTTCATAAGAAATACTTAGTATTATCTCGAAAAATGTATTACATACATGCAAAAATAACCATAGCCATGTTTGGACAAAGTTACAACATCTTTCACGCAGTATTGCTATTTCTTGGCAACTGATTTCCATAGGAATCGTTTGTAAAAAAAAAAAAGAAAAGTTTTTTTTTTTTTTTACCTGTTAGGGACTAGAACCGCGGACCGCGAGAGCCGCTGCAACTCGTGACTCACTCGTGAGGTTGCAGGGCCTCGTGACTCACGCCCCAGGAATGTCCCTGAGGAATGTCGACTGTTGCGCCGCTCTCCCTGATTCACGCCGCCCTAGAGCCCCCCCCCCCCCCATCTACCCCCCCTCATCGTGCACTCACATGCCGAGGATAAAACACTCGCTGCTCCCGTCCCACCAGTGTGGCCAACCGTAGTCCACACAATTCGGGTACACTCTCGTCCAAATTCGGGTACTTCCGGGTGCGAGAAGTTCTCAGTTCGTGTGTCATTCAAGGTACGCACAAAATAAAAAAAAGTATAAAAACTAAATATTGCTGTCTTCTTAAAAAAAAAAAAAATCACGTACTCTGTCATGTTGATTCTCATGATAGAGTGACAACATACAATTGTATAGTTAAAATGAAATATTGGCTCTACTGCTAAGGACCGGGCGTAGGATTTTGAAATGCGTCGTCGGTTGTTTGGAGGTAATGTAAAACGTTGGATACGACTATTCCAGCCACTTGTGAAAATTCGTGTTTATCGGGTTATAGGTTGGTGTAAAATTATTGTATTATCTGCAGAATAAATTTGTGTTGTGTTTTATTAGTGTAGCAGAGACTGTTCTCAGTGGGAGATGTTTCTGATCCTGTCGCCGCCGCCCTGCTGTTTAGTTGATAAACTTGATCCCGTGGTTCTCCACACCGTAGCCAAGGCTGTTTTAAATAAAACGTAGCCTATATCCACCTGGAATAATGTAGCTTTATAACAGTGAAAGAATTCTTGAAATAGGTCCAGTAGTTCTCGAGTTTACTTGGACAAACTAACTCTCACTCTCTTTATAATATTAGTATGGATAAAGGTAACCTAATATTGCATTAGTTATTAAAATTAAACAATGTGTAGGGACCGGAAAAATTTTCGGGTTCGTTTCGTGATATGCTAAAATTCAAATATTTATACCGTTGTGCTGCTTCTGCTATTGGTTCACTGTTAATATGTAGGACTCTTGGCCAATTAGAGACAATCAATTAAAAAAGTATCCAATCACAAGTTACCCACTTGAGACGCCTCAAAATTCAGCACTAAATGCACAGGCGCCGTTTCTCCAAGTAGGCAGAGGATCATGGAGTATATCCTGGAGGTCATTGAACTCGCGAATTGTTCCAGTCTCTAACAATGTGATATTACGATGATAGAGTTTACGATTTGAATATTTATTATGTTCGAAAACAAACTTCACCACTCAAAAACAAGAGTTAAATATTACAAAGGCCAACCAACAAATAATTTACATATTACTCTAGACTAAGTTTAGGCATTCTTTTGCTACATTTAAATTATGGGTAGGGCCACGTATTTTCCGCGAAAAGATTTCCAGACCAGCCGTGTGTTAAAACACTGCAACATTGTCTGTGTTTTGTGGTTGGCTGGGTTTATTCCAGGCATTTGTCTACTGTGAGAACACCAATCACAGCCACCCAGTACTAAGCAAACGCTTCCTGAATGGCCCGGCCAAATAAGGCAGACGGCCGCCAATCACAAGGCAACAATCGCAAACGGCATGCCTTATTGCAGTCTATTCAGATTATTTCACGAAATATATATGCCCCTAATAATGGGTGAAAGTAAATCATTACATGTTGCCAATTCAGGAGAGAAAAAAAATTAACTACAACCATGGAGTTAGGACCTGTCTGTAACACATTCATTACAAGTACTTAAAGCATATAAGCAGTTAAAATATATACTTTAACAACACTCAGCGGAAACATATTATGATTAAAAAAATATATTTTGAAATACAGTACTGTTCATGAAAATATTAATACTCATGGATATTTGACAAAATAATAAATGACGAATGTGACATAGAATATTTAAACTAATCATCACTTCCGAAAACTGTAACAATTGCAAACCATCATAAGTAAGGTAGAGAGTTATTATTGTATGTTTCTACAGGAAATCTTATTGCACAGCGTTTTTCTGCAAAGACAAAAACAATCCTCGTATGTTCGCATTTGTGGCTGTAACCAAGCCTGAACACATTCTTAAGTCTCGCGAGGCGTTATATTCCCTGATATCTGTCTGCATCTTTCTCATAGGGACCCGCATACCTCCTAAATTCACGTGCATTTGTTAACAATTCAACTTTCAAACTGCATTGTCCGACTTCTTTGCAAAAAAAAAAAACAGCTTTGTATGTTTCCTTTTCGTTTGTTGAGCTTCTATTATAGCCCATTGTCGACCACTAAGCAGGTCTGCTAGGTAACTAACTAACGAAATTTGTGGTCTTCCTGGCGGTTCGTGACGTACTCATCAGCTTGGACTGCAAAAAAAAAACATGTGAGTTTATTATACTTGTGTACGGGCGGAAATCTGTAGGATTCCCAGAGGGGTGGCGGGGGGTGCGTGGGATAACATTTATCATACCCACTTCACAGTTACGATTTTTGCAAGACCCCTCAGAGAAGGGGGATTATGATTTCAGGGTGGATAGGCCTTCTGACACCCCCCCTCCCTTTCGGGGTTCACGCCCCTGTGAGGGGGCAAAATCTGCAGGATTCGCAAGTGGGGCCCACACGGCCCGAGAGTTGTTTCCTCTCAAGGGGGGGGGGGGCTTTTGTATGTTGTACTATGCCTATATTTTAGGCTATATGCAAGCAATAAGCAGAAAACTTTAAAACTTAAAATGTACAGAAAGTTTGACATTACTATTCATCACTTCGTTTCACAGTGATGATTTCAGAAGCGTCAGAGAGGGGCTGCCTCCCTCCCCCACCCACCGAATCGAGGACCATGGGTTGTATTGTTGGATAATCTTCGGAGATGACAACCTGAGGCAGCTGTATGTAATACACGCAGGGAAACTTGACCACTTGTTCGACTTCGATACACCATGTTAATGTTAAAGTTGTTTTATTCTTTTCCTGGCTAAAGGTTAAAGCTATTGACTGGTCCAGTGAAAACAAGGTTGGCTACGCTGCTGTTCGCAAAAAAAAAAAAATTTGACTCGAAACTTTTCCGCTTTTGTACAGGCGTCTCTGTTGATGATTTATTGTGAAAATGTTTTGGGTCGAGATTGTCTGCAAGCTTTAACTTATTCCAATGTTTCGTAAATAAGCAAGTCACTTAGTGTGCTTTTAGGCAAGTGAATGAATTCTTCGCGAAAAAAAAAAAACTGATCGTTCATTACATGAAATAAGTCATGCCCGTTCTAGAAATCGTTCCCTTGTAACTGACAACCGTCTGAAATAGAAGCCATTGCCCTGTTTGGCTGGACCACTCAGGACGCGTTTGCTTCCGCAGTGGGCGGTTGTGACAGCCAACGTGTGCCTGTAATATACCCAAACCATAAAAAACACAGACATGGCTATTGTTACGAACTTATTTGGGAAGAACTGGGCTCGTAAGGGATAGCTCAATTAAGTTTTAGTACAGTTTTATTAATTACTAATATTTAAATTACTAATAAATGATTGTACTTAAAAATGTCCGATCACCAATCACTTGCACTTTAAAATGTTTATTCTCAAGTCACTCAATGTTTGTCAAGTTCCACATTTCGCACTCCTCACTGGAGCTATGCTCGACAGTGGTTCGCCCCTCACCTCGCGCCTGTCCACACACACAGTCTCGCGCCACTCAGTCGCACTCTCACGATCCCGTCACTCCGCGTCGCGCCACTCTCGAGGGGGTCTCTCACCCTCTGCGCCGATGTCTCACTTCCCTTCACTCGCGGAACTCTCCGAACTCTCGGAACTGCCGCGGAGGCCGGCGTCGCCGCTTATATACCTTGGCGTCCTTCTCGAACGGACGAGAGCGGCTGTGACGTTCTCCAAGCACGGCGGCATCCTTTGTAGGCCCGCAGAATCCCCAGGCCGCTTGAACCTTTGAATATATATACTGTATAGAAGTCGCCAGCCCAGGTTAAAATTTCTAATACGGTTTTGAGGTAGTTGGTTAATTCACCGCCGCAATCACCACCATCTCTAGGGCATCGACTCGTGGTGGTCCCTAGCGGACAAGCGTCGAACTCTTCAAACACCCCTTCCCCCTCCCGTTGAACGACCTCGAGCTGCAGTGAATGATGGATGAGGGGTGCGGGGGAATGACAGCGGGCGACAGTGCTGCGCTCTAACGTGTAAATAACAACCTAAGACGATACAGGGCGTTACGGCAGCGCCCTGCAGCGGTGAAGTTCCCAAGCTGCTCATCATACGCTTCTAAATAACGTAGAGTAAATCCTATCCACTCGCGACTTCTATACAGTATATATATTCAAAGCTTGAAGTGTCAGTGACAGTAGTCAAGGCGGGTGCAGGGTGAGGGGGGATGTCTAGCCAGGCACGCGTGACATGCGTGACGTCAGTGCCCGTGCGTGGCCCGCCGGCCAGACCAAACACCAAACCGAGACTCGAGGCCTTACAACATGTCCGTGACGTCACAGGCAGGAGGCGGTAGGCTCGTGGCGCGCGCGGACGTTGCTTTCTTCGCGTGAACGCGTTTCTCCCGCCCTTGCGTTCCGCCGCTACTCTTTATGTTACTCTTTACGAAATGTTACTAAGCACGACTATTATGATGATTGCTAACGAAATTCAAACTGCGTCCACTTGAATCAGCAGAGGATGATATAGATTATTATACACATTGCAGTCAGGGGCGCAACAACTAAATTTCCAAAAAAGGGGGGGGGGGGCAAATATACCTTTTTATAATCATCGATCCCCCCCTCCCTATTGAAGCGGGGGGGGGGGGGGTCCGGGGGTCCTCCCACAGGGAAAATTTGTATTTCAAGGTGGAAAATTGTGCTATTTAAGCAGTTTTATTATCTAAAAAATTGATTACAGAGCACTTTATTTGCCCCCATTTCAAGGTTTCAGAAAAGGGGGGGAGGCAAAATACCCTTGCCCCCCCTGTTGTTGCGCCCTTGATTGCAGTAGTTGTCTTGGTATACTCCGTACAAAGTTGTATTTATAAACATTTAAGAATTATTTTATATGAATAACAAAATAGTTTTCTTGACACACACACACCGGAGCAAAAGTTTTAGTGCTGTGTTTTTCGACAGAAGCCCTGCTGACAGGCCGGCATCCAGGTGCTTCCACTGTCTGCAGCGCGGACTGGCTTGTTGCGCAGGGCGCAGCGCGGCTCCATGGACGGGCCCAGCTGCAGGCGGCGGCTGTTCGCCCAGGGCGAGAGCGACCAGGGCGAGCAGGGCGAGGGCGACCAGGGCGAGCAGGGCGACCAGGGCGACAACCTGCACAACGAGCTGCGCGAACAGCTGAGGCTCGCGAGCCAGGCCGCCGCGCGCCGCTGGAACTTCGACTTCCAGCAGGAGCGGCCGCTGGAGGGGCCCTGGCAGTGGGAGGCGGTGGGGCCGCCGCCGCCGCCTGACGCCGCCCCCACCCCGCCCGCCCCCGCCCCGCCCGCCGCAGCTGAAGACACCCCGGGCCCATAGCGCGTGTTTCCAACTCCCCGCCCTTCTCCGCATTAAACAACCCTCCCTGACTGAAAAGTCGGCTCGCGGCTTATTACTGGAGCCGCGATCTCTTTCGCTGATTCATTGCGCAGCCGAGTAGACTCGAAGCACCTTCACTCGTATCTGCTTCACGTCCGTGATTCGAACCATGAGCCACTTGTAAACAAGGAGGAGAATCACGTGTAACCCGCCAAAGGAAAGTGACCTTGTTGTCACAAGTGGGAAATTAAAAAAAAAAAAGGCCCTATTATACACCAGCTAGCCTGGAGTGAAATGAATCAGGAAAAAATCGTGGCTCTATTTGTTATGTGTAATTAATCATGTCTGGTTGTTAGTTTATTTCACTTTCTTGTCATTAAGAAATTTCAATGCATATTATTTAGTGGCGAAGAAAATGTTCGTAATTATTGGTTACTTACGTGAACTTTCACAGGTCCAAAATAACTTTTATTAAATGATTTGATATGGTTATTTCCCAACGGATTGAAGACGAGTTATATCGGAATGAATTTACAGTAAAAATACATTAATTTAATATTAATGACAAGAAAATGATTTAGTTACTTCGGCGTATGAGACCGACCCTGTAAACTGGTCATAAACACTTACACTCCGGCGAGGCACAGCTGTCGGTCCAAGTTTGGCAAGGGAACATGTGAAGGTCAGAGTTATTCAACGGCTCCCACCTTTTGTAATTTTTTTTTAATTTCCAGAAAAAGTATATATATATATTTCATTTCTAAATAAATATTAACTTGATTTTATATATATATATATATATATATATATATATATGTGTGTGTGTGTGTGTGTATATATAAATTCAAAACGTCGGTATCAAAAAATTTAGTAAAACATAATATTTATGCTTACACTCAATGCTATAAGTAACTAATGTAATAGAATTTGAAACATGAAACTATCAATTGTAATCAAACATATAGCTTTACAATTTTTCAAATATGAAAGTCTCAAAAACGTCTGTACCTCCGAGAGTTATTAAATTTTTCGATATGTTGAATTAATTGTTGAAACATAAATTAATTTTTTTAAATGCGACATGAATTTTGATAGTAACAGTAGTCAATGTGAAAAAAGTCTTTATAGACTTCAAACAAGAGCGAGCCATTTTTTTTTGCTATTTTTACCATTGAACGACAGTGTTTCTACGGGCCTTAAGCTATGTAGGATCACAGAGCCAAAGCCAGACCCATAGTTGAATTCAGCCCAGCTGAGACTTTTACCGAGACAAATATAGCCTGTGGAGATTTCCCGGCAGGCTTATTCCTGGGTCTTTACCTAAGCCCTTAAAGAGCCACATGAAATTGATCTTTTAATGGCATATTTTGCTAAATATGCATTCATTACAAATAAATCGTATGATACACTTCTGGTCTATAGAGCATGTCGGTCGTTTATCTTGCAGGTTGTTGACAAAATGTGAAAAAGGAGATATTAAATATATATGTTTTTTGGTTGTTTTGTGGCAATAAATCTTAGTTTTATCAAAGCATACGTACCTAAACAAGTGTAAAACGACACAATATATGTAGTGTTTCACTTCTTAACTAGTGCATCACAGGGACAGGTGTGGTAGTGTAGCAAAACTTAATTATTCTATATTCTCAGTATTTTGCATCATGTGTACTCCTAGTCACGAGTAACCTAAAGTGTAATTATTGTTCAGCTTCCTTTAACTTTTCTGTTTGAACCGACAGTGAGGAATCGAGACAGGCGCCTCATCAAAGGTTCATGCGAAATTAACAAAACCTAGATTGAACTGGGTGATATGTATCTTACTTTATTTAACTAACACATAAATAAAATGTAATATAATTTTGTTATAATTGTTGAATATTTTATTTTGTACATTACAATTTTTATATTATATTAGTATAATTTTATGTATTTGTGTCGTTTTTGGTGTTTTAAGTAACACCAAAGCCTACATGCTATAACTCCAAAGATATGATGTATTTATAGAAAATGTATTTATGAGTGTGTTTTCGACGTAAGACGTGTCTGTGTTCATAGTACTTAGATGGAAGAGTGCAGTGTGCTCATGTAAGTGTGTTGTGTGCGTGCACATGACGTGTAAGTGAAATAAACGTGTTCCTCTCTGTAACTGACAGCACATCTCGTGCTGTTGAGGTTTTCATTTGTGTTGTCCTCAGTGCGGGAGCTGACAGACAGCTGACGGCTGCTGCACAGTCGCTAACTGTATGTCACCTCAAAAAATTGTGGGATTAGTGAGTTGACTTTGAAATATAAAAACTAATGACTCTAACTTGTTTTTATTTTATCAGGGTTCAGCTGTCGTTAAGTCAGGGGTGTACTATGTGTTAGTGAAGCGGGATGATAAGAGCGACGCTTGCTGGTACTTCTAGCGTGGTGTCGCCTCTAAGAGCAAGGCTGTGGAATGTGAGGCCTTGCCTCTCTGAACCCAGTACCCATTTCAAGCGAAAATCTAGTTACCAAAGTTTACTCATCACTCCAGTAAAATTTTCTTACCCAGATGGAGCCTAACCTTCATATAATTAACAAAGGAGAAGGTAAATAACCTCTGATGCGTGGAAAAACATCAAAAACCGGATTAAGTATTTAAGTTCAGTTGGATTTTATTAAAAAAAATTATTTGGAGCAGTTATCAAAGCTGCAAATGTGTGTGTTTTCAAATATTACGTTCATAAGTTTATTTAATTAATATACAGCTAAAGGTGTATTTTAATAAAAAAAAGACAGAAAAAAGTAAAGGCTGTGACGGCAATCACAATAATTTCAAATTAATTCTGTTATCAAGACATTAATAAACGGAAAAGAGTGGTCAAGAACAAATTCAAACTCATTTAAATATACAGATAATGTGTTGGTTTTTTCGAGAACAAGTATTTTTTTTAAAACTAAGATGGCCATTTAAACAACTAGCAATCGTTTGTGCAAAAGGTGCAGAAAGTGCAACATTGAAAAAAAAAATAACTTTTGAGCACCCTTATAAAAAATAACTAGCTTTTTTTTTTTTACCAGGTACATCATGAAGATATTATCATACTGCAAAAAAAAAACATTAAATACCACAATCATTAAACAAAGCAGAAAATTATGATCTGAATATTACTGCCATTGCAGAAAATTAACAATAGCTCTCCAAAACCTCCATCCTTTCGTCCCCCCTTTCCCCCTTATAACTCTCATAGTACTGTCTATGTTGTGTTGGCATCGTGGTTCTCCTCTCTCTTACTCACACTTCGCATTATTTTAAAGAATTCTACGTTAAATTTTGTGTCCGATTTTCGTATCATAATTGCATTTGCAACACGAGAACACAGAATTTGCTCTTTGCCGAGGTTCGATGTTACACATCCCAGGAGAATTTGCATTACAATCAAATCACCTACCAATACGTCAGTCATTTTTAAAATGTTTTATTTTTTTACTATCAGATGCATTACCATTTTCTTAATCTGTTTGGAATTTGATGACGTGAGTGCGCTGTAGCAGGCCAGTTATAAGAACGACATTAATGCCTGAAGATGTGGCGGAGACACTCGGACTCAGTCAAGATTTGCAAAATGACACCCAAAATAAAAATAATTAACATCTAATGACTTCAAAAACATTGGAAAGGGGGGGGGGGTTTAGCTGTAGAGCTGGTAAAGAGACGTCTAACCTCCTTAAGACAGGGGGTGTGGGGTGTGTTGACTGAAAAAAAGAAAGTATTATTCATCCCACGTCGTTTCAGGTAATTAGTAAGGTTAGTGGACTTAGTTTGAACACGTTTAAAAACACTTGACATGGCTTCATTAACAACACTAATAGATAGAGACATGCAAAATTCGCGGATTAATTTCGCGATAGGCTAGCATTAAAACAACTATACCTTCGTACAGCTTCTGCGATTGGCCCACATTTTATCCGGGGAACTGTGGGCCAATGGGGAACACTAAACCAAGAAAGTGCCGAATTACGGACGGCCTAGTTGAGACGTCTCACGCGTCAGTAGCCAATGAACAGGTGTCATTTCCGCGAGTATTTAAAGGACTGTGGAGTCTATCCTAGAGGTAAATTAATCCGCGAATTTTGCAGGTCTCTAGTAATAGAATTACTCAGACTATCGTCAGTGTTAGATAGTCTTCTCGAGTCGACCGACCATCGCCGGTGTTCCAGTGAAGAACTGCAACAGCCCGGTGACGGCAGAAGAGCCACCACGTGACCACACGGCACAGGCGAGGGAGGGGCGGGACAGTGGAGAGGGGGGGGGGAGCCTTTTAAAGTTTAAAAGGCTCGGTGGCGCGGGCTGGGCGCACTTCCTGTCGGCGGGTGACACGTCACTTCCTGCCGCGCGACCTGCTGACAGCAAGCCGCGGCGTGTGACAGACCGAGACTTGTCATCTTCAAGCCTTTCTACTGGAACTAACTGAAGCTATAGGTGTATCTGCAGGAGGGTCCGAGTTAAGGGGCTGACGAAGCCTATACGCCTAGTGGTGCTGGGATTAGCCACGCATAGAAGTGTCCACATGCATCGTATGCTTTGTTTGAGGATTGGTTAGCCATTAACGGCATAAACAACTCATATTTAGGGACCGGAAAAATTCGCGGGTTCAATGACCTGTAGGACGAACTCCATAGTTATATTACGTACTCTCGGTCAAATGTCACCCACCCATTGGCTGCTGTCTTGTGAGACGCCCCAACGTAGCATCCTGTGATTCGATAAAGCGTTGGTTGGGGTGTTTCTCATTGGTCCAGAGTCATCCAGGTGAGTTGTGAGCCAATAGCAGAGGCAGCACTGAGGTATAACGATTTGTATTTTAGCCTATCGCGAAGTGAATTCGCGACTTTTTCCGGTCTCTACTCATATTATGTTAGTTACAGCTTAAAACTATGTTAAGTTGGGCCCAGGTAAAACCTGCACAGACTCAGTGACAGCCCTGGGAACAGACATGAAGGGTGCAGTGAGCATGCATTTAACATCGCAGGAGAATACAGGAGACAGAGGATGGTCTGGAAGAAGAGTTGGTCGGACCAGGAAAGATTCTTCCGCGCGGGGGTTGGGGCACTTGGACGCGGGGATCGCTTTAATATTTTGTATCCATGACAGTGTTGCCAGCCATGGTCCACACAACTCGGGTACACTCACCTCTAAATTAGAGTACATTCCGGGTACCAGAAGTTCTCAGTTCGTGTGTCATTTAGGTACATAAAAAATAAAAAAAGTATTAAAACAAAATATTGCAGCCTTCTTTAAAACAGATATCATATACACTCTTATGTTGATTCTCATAGTATAGTGACAACATAAACTTTAATAGTTAAAATGTAATAATGGCTCTACTGCTAAGGACCGGGCGTAGGATTTTAAAATTCGTCGTCGGGTGGTTGGAGGTAATGTAAACGTTGGATATGACTATTCCAGCCACTATTCCAGCGCCGTTAGTTCGCTAGCCGCCGCGAGCTTCACTAAGCGGACGGGTCTCGCCAAGGATAGGAATTGTCTATGCAAAAATGTGGTTTATAAACTATACATACGGCGCCCTTCTTCGTAGCAAGATTATATACATATATAAAGTCAAAATCTGTCCAGTAGTTTTTTCGTGATGCTTGAACAAACAAACACACAGACATACAGTTTTATAATAGCATATGTAGATTACTTGCAACATAAATATGGCGACGTAAAATTGAGTTGTGCTTTACTAGTGTAGCCGAGACTGTTTTCAACGAATGATATCTCTGATCCTGTCTCGCCGCCGCCCTACTTTTTACTTGATGACGAGCTGCAGATTGATCCTGCGGTTCACACCGTATTAGCCGGTTTTCGAGAAGGCAGAGATGTCAAATGTCAGTACGTTACGGTCAGGGCAAAGAATGTTTCCCTCTTTGATTATTTTTCCATTCCAAGTGAATATTGTTTGATATTTGTTGACTATTAATTTTTTTTTTTGACGTGATAACGTCTTATAAATCGATGAACGCCGGCTGCACGTACGAAGAAGCATGACTCATTGTCACGTTCCGCCTGAGCCAAGCGTGCAATAACCGGCCAACCACTGTGCGATAAAATCTTCTGTAATATCAAACGGAATAAGGCGGGCTTTTTAACTAATTGTTCGTGATTATATTTAAACAAATAATTTAAATTAAATTTTGCAAAAACTGTAAATAATATTTGAAAATTAAAAAAAAGATTATGCGATTTTTCATCAGTGTTTTCTTATGACGTTATCACATTAAAATTATCGTCCGTAAACCGACTTTACAGACAACAACGCCGCCTTTTTTCTGAATTGAGGTAACCGGGTGTGTGGACGTAGTAATTAATGTGGGTACGTGCGCGGGTACGTCTGGCAACACTGAGCCAGGACTGGACTGCTGTGACCAGGCGCCCCTGGTGGCAGGGGCCGGGCGGGTTCCCACGGCTCGAGGTGGGAACCCTGCAGCGCGGTGCGAGCGCGGGACGCAGGACCGACTCGGGGATCGCGGCTGCGGAGACACGGAGACACGGAGACACGGAGACACGGAGACACGGAGACACGGAGACCCGGTGATCACGTTACAGTGTCGCTGTCGGCTCCCACCGCGCCGACACCCGAGCATGAGGGCCGTCATGGGGGCTGCACCCGCTCTCTCTCTCTCTCTCTCTCTCAAAGATGAGCGGCACACTGGCAAGTCTGACAGACAGCAGTGAGCCAACCGTCTCTCAACCCCCCCCCCCCCCCCGGAAGCCTACAACTCACGAAGTTTCGGTTCCCTACCACGTTCGTGCAACTTCGGATTTCTCTCAAAAATTGAAATTAAAAAAAATATATATAGATCGAAGGGTTAGGTAAGGTTAGGTCAGTCACTACATGCTTGTTTTCATTGGAAACTTCTGATTTAGCGGCTGAAGTGGCGTTAATACCAAAACGCAAAAACTTCGGAAATCTTCGGAAATTCTTGCAGGGAACCGAAACTACGTGAGTTGTAGGCTTCCTTCCCCCCCCCCCACCCGAGTCGTTGTGCAGTTGCAGCGCCGAGGAGACGATTAGGACAACACAAATTACATCCACGTCTTACCCGGGATCCGAACCCAGAGCCCTGACTGCGCCACGGAGGCCGAATGGAGCTACGACACCTCGCCGCCAGCAGACAGCCGTGCTATCCCAAACCAGTTGGCAAGAAGTAGTTTGTAGTACTTACTTCAAGGAAAAATGCTGTCGATTGCTATGCTTATTTTTGCATACTGAATATTTCTTGTTGCGCTTACGTATATCGGCGCATTATTTTTGATTTTTAATAAAATGTTGTAAATTTATTTTTTTAACCAATATATACAAAACTTTTATTTTATATTGTTTATTATGCTCATTAATGAGCGTAGTTAGGTAAGGAAAAAGTTAAAAATAACTTGAACAAATGTATGGTACTGGGGTAACGCAAGAATAATAACACAGTATAAACCAGAAAATTTTCAGTAGCGATACTCTTACGTAATTTTACGTAATTACTTCAGATCCATTTACAAAAAAAAAAAAAAAAAAAAAGATTTCGGTATAGTCTACAGGCGTAGGTAGAATTCGAAGTACCTACTTATTCTGGAAACTTTCTAGAAACTTATATTACCTTCTGGAACATTAAAAAAACTTATTGCACATAACAAACATCTTATATATTCTTCACTATTACCAAATGATCCATAAAACAACTTCTCGTATTCTATGCAGCGAATTTTTTTAATAACTCAATGCATCCAGCATTAAACAGACTAGAACGAATATTCATGTTATGCCTACTAAGGCTGTAGTGATTTTGTTTTTACTTTAAACACTGTTTTCATCCGTTGGTTTGAACCAAGGCTTAGGATAATATTTACATGATTTAAAATAAATTCGAACTAATTGGGAAGTAAAAGAGTTTTTATTTTCTTTTTAAATTACATACTCCCCCTTTTTCCACTCTTTGTGTTTACTGCAATAGTTCGTCTTAACAAAAATTGTTTCAACCAAAATTTTAGATAATTTTTAGGATATTTACAAGTATCTACTAACAAGTAAACATTGTTATTTCCACCCTTTGCATTCACGGTTGGTTATATAAAAATTTATTTTAGACAAAAGATTTCGACCAAATTTAAGAAGTTAAAATAGATAAGAACGCATTCAATAGTGTACATGGTACGGAAGTTAATTTACAATCAATCAATTGTAATAGATTCTATTTATATATTTTATAGTTAACCTTACAATTTTTTTTTGTCCTTTAATCTCTATTTAACCCTCCCCCCAAATTGGTCGTTTGTTATTTTTGCTATGCTTTGTAAGCTTAGGAGATGTAATTAATTATCTTCAATTCATATTTTACTCTTTTTCACACTTAGGAGTTGATTATCACAAAATGGTAAAATTGTAATTGAAAGTTTTCTCAAGTTTATTATTGGTAAAAAAATAATTTATTCTGCTTATTTTTATCTGTAGTTATAAATATTGATTTTAAAACCATACTATTTATCTTGTTCACACCTAAGAGGTTGCATTTCACAATATATAAATTGTGGTTGTTAATTTTCGTATGTTTATTTTTGGTATTTTAAATAATATATTAACTTTATTAAACTTGGAAATATAATTATTCATCTTAAAAACATACCCCGTTTTCACCTCTTAAGAGGTTGAATTTCGAAACAAATAAATATTTTAGTTGGTATTTTTCATATGTTTATTATTGGTATCCCATATTATTTATTTACCTCAATTAAATTTGGAGATATAATTATTTTCATTAAAAAAATACTTATCCCTCTTTCATCCCTTAGAGAATTAATCTCAAAATTGTAAAATTTGGTTGGTTGTTTTTGTATTGTTATTAACGGTATTCAAAATCATTTACTACCTTTAGTTATATTCGGAGATATAATTATTAATCTTAAAATCAAACATACCTATTTTTCATTCCTCAGGGGTTAAATTCCGTATAATATAAAAATTGTTGCTGGTAACTTTCGTATGTTAATTGATTTAATGCAGTTTTTTGGACGTACGCCATTGCAGTTTTGCACTGCTTGTCATAGAAAAATTCCGAAAATTAAGAAATGAATAAAAGATTATGAAGATAAAAAATTCACAGAAAACAAGACTGAATCAGCTGATGTCGGACAAATGGAACCAACGATGAAACTAAACAAGTACTATAGACAACACAACGACGAAAGCACGGACAAAAAATCTTCAACCTCTAAATATCAGACAGCACAAGAATTCCCTTGAAGGAAATTAGACATGAAAATAAAATAACAACACAGACGAACACAAATGGGCTAGCAACGACTGGACAGATTAAATGCAGGCAACCAACAAACCCGGACAACTCAGCAAACATATAAACACAGCGATGAAGATAAACAAGTACCATGGACCAACACAACGATGATAACACTGACGAACACAGAAGATTTCCAATGACAACAGTTGCGACGTTTCGGGACCTGACATGTGTTCCCGTCATCAGGCACAGACAGACTGATTCGTTCAAACAGTCCAAAACTGCAATGCCGTTATGTCCAAAAAACTGCATTACATAAAAATTCCCCATTGCATGAATCAGTTAAAAAAAACCTATGTTTATTATTAGTACCCGATATCATTTTTACGCCCAATTAAATTCTGAAATTTTATTTATTTATCTTTAAAACATACTCCCCCGTTTTTCACCCCTTAGGGATTGAATTTGGCAAAATGAATTATTGTTGTTGGTAGTTTTCGTGCGTTTATTATTGGTACTCAATATCATTTATTACGCCTAGTTAAATTCGGAGATAAAATAATTATTCTTAAAAAAATACCTACCCCTTTTTTACCCCTTAGCAGTTGAATTTCGCAAAATATAAAAATTTTGATTTTATGTATTAGTATGTTTATTATTGTTACCCAATATCATTTATTACGCTTAATAAAATTCTGAGATTTTATTTATTCATATTTAAATCATACTTCCCCCATCTAAACCCCTTAGGTTTTTTTCCCGCAAAATTTAAAATTGTTGGTTGGATATTTTTGTATAGGTATTAATAGGTACCGAATATATTTTATTAGCTTGATTATTTTCAGAGATATTACCTAATAATTACCTTAAACCATATTTACACCTTTTTTACCTCCTTACGGGAAGAATTATGTAATTATACCTATATAGCCTAGTTTTTATGTTAGCCAAAGACCTTTCTAATAAAATAGTTCATCAAAATCGGTCCAGTAGATTTTGCGTGATGCTCGAACAATTAAACAAACAAATAGACATAGTTTTATAATATAATAATTCTAATTTTTTTTACTATTATGATTTAAAGATACAAACACAATTTACGTTATTATTTTTCATTTATTTTAAAGAAGTGTTATATGTATGTGTGTGTAGGTATTAAACGTTTGTAGCTCGCTGTAGCACGTGTCCACAGCTTACAATATTTACCAGTGGGTTTTCAAGGAAAAAAAAGAAGATATTTTGGCAAAGGTTTTAACCAAAATTTCGCAATAGTTTCTTAAAAACTCTGAGAAACTCATTACCTTTCTCTGTTAGCATATTTATTTGTATTTTTTTTTATCGCAAATTTAAATTTCAAGTATTTTTGAGTCAATGTATATTTAACTTAACCTTAATTGATCTTTTAAAAATTTAGAATTTAAAATAGTTAAGAAATTATTGGTCTTGTACTCGTCTGTTTGTACTTATTGTAATTTGCATTATTTCATAATATGTCTAATATAGTGTAAATACTACACTTAGAATAAAGAGATTAGTAAAACTCATGTACAAGTTTGCTTTTGTAAGTGTTAAATTTTCTGAACTTATTATATTTGTTTAAATGATGTTAAAAAAAGGAAATAATAAAATATTACAAAATATTGCATCTACTTATGTACGCACGTTAGAAGTTGTACTTTCATGGCGTGGTAAAAACAAACTTTAATTGGGCATGCAAATAATTAGTAGAAACACAATAATAAAATGACTGCAGATATATTATAAATACATTGGTAATGTATAATGTCAAACAAATTAAAAAAAAAATTTGGTATTTGAAATTAAATAAAACATATATAAAATTAATTATTATTTCAGTAAGATAATTGAGATAAATTTTAATTAATAAAGAAAATACAACAAATACCCCGAATCTTTATTGCAATTGATTAATTTCCATTACTTATTAAATAATAATGAGATAATTTATAATGAAAATTAATAATACGTACTGAAACTTAACTTACATAACACACTTCAAACCTATTGTTACGATTTGCCTCGGGGGTTCGTAAAGGATAGCCCAATTAAAGATTTTTGTCACACACACACAGTTTTATTTATTACCACTACTTGTCACTTACAATTAATCTTCTGAGATGGAAAATAATTAACTACACTTAAAGAAATGTCTATTCCCCAGTCACTCGTTACACACACCTCGCTGGGCCGCACCTCTGGCGCAACTCTCGCCGCAGCACCCCTCGTGGGTCTCCGCCGCGGGACTCCGCCGCCGCCGACGACACTTGCCTTCGCCGAGGATCCACCCGACTCCTCGCTCGCAACTTCACTCGGGACTCCGCTGTGCCCGCGACTCTATCGCCCGGAAACTCCACCGCGGGAAAACTCCCGACTCCACTGAGCTCTCTCACTCCCTGCCCTGGAACCTTCGTCCAAGGACTTCGCCACTCTGCCGCACCCGCGGCACTATCGCCCGGAAACTCCGCCGCGGGAGAACTCACTCAGTCACCGACTGACTGACTGACTCGAAGGTCGGCCCAACCTCCTTAAATAGCCCTTGGGTTCCCATCCAGAACAATCGGGCATGTCTCCGAGATATCTCGCGACCTTCGCCGTCGAAATGCCCAGAAACGCGTCGTGAGTCCTCGAAGGACGCGGTGGCTGCTCTAAGAACGCCGATAAAGGCGCCTGAGTCATTTTATTCCGCAGTGCGGCCTCTTTTAAGTAACCCGATCTGAGGCAGGTGCGCGCTGCGACGGTCAGGATGTAGCGAGATAGTATGACACGAGATACCAGGGAGAGGATGCGGGTGGAAGGGGGCGCAGACAGGCCGAACGAGTGCGGCGATGCCATGCACTGCAGCCAAGCGCGATCGTAACATTATTATAAACACCATTTCTACCACTAAAATTCACAATAAATATATATTTTTTAAAAATTATATGGACCAATATTAAATTCTAATAATAAAAGTATATGATTTAAAAGCACATATATATAATTTTATCTTGTATGTAGCCTTTTTTTCTCTCGGGCTATTTCAGTTGCCACAAATTAGATGTCTCGTGTTTCATCCTGTGAACATTTTGTTGCATGCTGCGCGCGCATTGTAAAAAAAAAAATCACTTTCATAATATTTTTCATAACTGGCCTGGAGAAGTATAACTAACAATTGCAGGACCAGTGGGGTCGCGGTGCTTCGCTCGGTCGCCGCTCCGCCCGCATGGCGCTAGTGTCGCCCGCGTCACTGCCTCGCTATCTCCGAGTCACGCCCCGATGCGTGCTGTGGGCAGCTGTTGTCTCGTCGCTGATTACTGCAGAGTCAGTTACCATCACGTGGCTATCCGCCAATGAGCATTACAGAAATTCTGAATTATTTCAGACGAGTAGATTCTAGCCCCGGAGCGAGATTCTTCCAGCCAGTGCAGTTCTAACTATTTATTTGTATTATGGTCTAAATTATATATGATTATAATATTGCAAGCTACATACCAAGACGTGTTGGCTAGTAGAAGTCAAGAGAGATAATACAGGACAGTTTTTTTCCCCCCTGGTAAAACTATCGATATATTTAATGAGGAATATCTTCAGTTTGAAAACGTAAATGAAATTAAGAACTGTTTAAATACTTCAGACAATATAGTGTTGTAGTGTATATATCATGATCGACACAGCTGCTGAGTCCGCTCAACACGAGAGAGAGAGAGAGGGGGGGGGGGGGGGGGGGGGAGCGATGCTAGAAGCACAGTAGTGCCCCTCTATGTAGATGTTACATATCATTTATATATATATATAAATGATTTATGTATATATATATATAACAAATTTGGCCCAAAAATACTACCCTGTGGGACCCCAATACTTATATTCAGAGAGTTTCCTAATTTATTATCTAATTTTACTCTCTAAGACCTACCCTCAAAATAACTATACCAAATGTTTGCCAAACCTCTTATTCCTACTTTGTCCAATTTATCTAGAAGTATTTTATGTGACACTGTATTAAAAACCCTTGTCAAGATTTAACGTTACACAAACACTTCGTTTATTTTGTGCAATGGCCTTGTGACCAATGTTTGTTACTTTGCTTTTTAAAGCATCATTTGTACTTAAACCTTTTCTAAACCCGTAACGATTTACAGACAAGTATTTTGCTATAATCTAAAAATTTCATTAATTAGGTTTTTTTTAACACATTTTTCTATAATTTTTGAGATTGGTCTAAAATAAGATGATGCAGAGTTACCCCTTAGGCAAGGGTATGACAATCGCTTATTTTTAGCTGTTCAGGAAATTTACCTAAACTTAAGCTTGAGTTGACTATATGAGCTACAGGTGTGTGTGTGTGTGTGGTCACAATAAAGCGATGATATCTGGCTGTCGCATCGTCGTGTTCGCGCCACTGAGGCTCCAGAGAGACGGCAAGACGGCGCGAGGAGTGAGTGCAGTGTTGCAGCGCCGGGCGCAGGTGTGTCGTCTGCGCGGGGAGGGGGGAAGCCAGATAAGGCAGGGGGCACTTCCGGCCCGCGCTGCGCCGGAAGTGGACCCCGCGGCCCGCGCGGCGCCGGAGCAGGGTCGCCAACCTGCGCCGCTCTGCCCCCTCTGCCTGCTCCGCACGGCCCGGCTAGAGGCCATAAGTGGACCCCAGGGCAGGGATGGCTCAACTTTGCAACACATCGACGGATCGATATCTCGATATATCGCTTCAATTATATTCCAACAAGATAAAAATATCGGCCTGACTATATCGATATGTTCGATATATCGGTCTATTTTAGTACCTATACTAACTTTCTTTTATAAAATCATTATTTAAGTATATGTTATATAAGTTCTTGAGATATCTGTGTTAATATAAAGTAATTACCTAATAAAAGTTTAGTTTTTATAGCAAAAAAAAGTACACCTATTTTTTTTTTTTTTTTAAATTTTAAAGCTATACCGGCACAACACAATCCAAAATCCCTCCGTCACACTGCAACACTGAAAAGACTGGATACGAATACAACACCAGGTACCAGGCATACGTCCACGTGTCTACTTCCGCGTCACCAGCCACTGACTGTCAACCAACAGTCCCCTGTCACTACATTGCAATGCTTCAACCTACCAACCTATGGAATTCCCTACTGTGAACTCCGGTATTTCCGCATCGGAACCAAATATCGATATCAAAAAGATATCGTGACAAAAATATTTTGAATCTGATATATCGATATTTCCTATACATCGATTGTCGTTGCCGTCCCCGTGTGCCGGGAGCCGGCAGCCACGTGCGCCCGCGAAGCCTTCTTTTCACAGACGAGAGAGCCACACCCGAAGTTCCCCGAAGATCATGCTCGCTTTTTTTTCCCCGTTCTGTCTCATTGTATAAACCGGTGCGGCATTAAATTTTGCGGTCGATTAGAATAGGTTAGCTACATTATAAATACTTTAAAACATTGTGGATGGTTGGTTATATTAGGTAAGTATAGGTACATTAAAAATACTGTAAAATCATTTTATGGTTGCGTAGCAAATAACTTTTTAATATGTAGCTATCCAGGGCTAGGAAACCGTTTACATGATTTCACAGTATCTTTAATGTAGCTATCCTAACCAAATCAACCGTCCACAATGTTTTAAAGTATTTATAATGTAGCTAACCTAACCTAATTGACCATTCGTGATCATGAGTTAGGCTGGGTTCACAATTGAAAAAATAACAGTAACAGTAACAGTAGGTCGTGTGCATAGGATATGAACGCCATGTTTCCTAACCTAACGATTCACAATAGCAGAAAGTTGGTCGTGTGCATGGGAGCGAGGTCGTGCGCATAGCAGTGAAATGAATATATTTTATTTCGGTCGCGTACGCATGGCACAACAGCCAATGAGAGAAGAGCGGGGTGCTTTTTTGGTGGGACTAGAAATATGTTTATATTTAATAAACATATTGTGGTAAGAAATAGTCGAGATAATATAAATATTATCGTTATTTTGAAAGTTAATATGTTTATTTACTAACACTGTTAACAGATGTCGCATAATTTGCGAAATTTCATTGGCTGAAATTAACAGTAATAATTCAATTGTGAACCGATTTCGCAGTTCGCATAAGTCGTGTGCACAGGTCGTGTGCATGGCTTGCTATGCACTCGCTTAATTTTTTTAATTGTGAACCCAGCCTTACAATGAACAAAAAAAAAAAAATCCCCGAAGATGCACGATCGGGCGTTTGGCTCTCTCGTCTGTGAAAGGAAGTCTTCCCCGTGCGCCCGGCCGCGGGTGACGTCACGCGGCGGTCAGGCCCGGGCCGGAAGTGGCCGGCTGCGGCATGATGGGAAGCCCGCGCTGCTACGTCACAGCCGGCGCGGCGACAGCTCGCACCACGAAGCTCTCATCTCTGCACCCGGCAGTATCAACCAAAGGTTTGCCTTGCATTCGAACAAAATATAATCGCGAACTTTTAATGCCCATGCTTAAAAAACCAAAAGCAATGTCGACATCCTTCACAGCGACTGCATCTCGCCTGGAACAGCTTCGACACCAGTGGTCTGCCAAGATATTAAATAAATAAATAAATAAATAAATAAATAAATAAATAAATATATATATATATATATATATATATATATACCTATTATTGAAAAATAAAATGCTCACGTAACCAAGAGAACACTGAATGATTGTGTGTGAGAGAGAATAACATTATTTTAATAATATTTTGAATTATATTTTAATATTCGTTTTCTATTTAAAAACCAATTTGAATATGTTTTAGGTTAGTATTTAATTTTATTTTAGTATTTTTATTTAAAATAATATTTAATATGTTTAAGGTTTGTATCTGATTATATCTTAATTATTTCATATTTAATACATTATTTTGTATAGTGTTACCATTTATGTTTCGTGTTGCCCCAGTACCTCCAATATTTAGTTATTTGCAAACAGTTGTTTGATTAGCTTTCCAGTATTAGCTGCGCAAGTTAAGCACGGTAAAACAAAAGAGCCAAAAGTAATATAAAAAAGTTAACTTTTCTGTGGCTTTAAAACCAAATAAATAAAATGTTTATACAATAACTTCATGCTTGTAAGCACAGACATATTTTAAATAAACACACTCTTTTAATATCTAACATTTATTTCAAAATAACTTTACCATCGACAGTGCAAGCTCTTACGTATGTTTTTACTAGTCTATATTTCTATATACTTAATTATTGTACAGCGGGACTGTAAGTTTGTTTGCAGGAAATCAACCAAAAAATTGCCACACTAGTTATACAAATTATATTTCACTGTTATGAAATTACATAATTCATGCTGAACGAACAACATAAGAACACATAAATTAGTTCGTTACCGAGGTTAGATGTTACTGCACGACATGCACGTGTTAATGACACACGAAATTACAGTAAACTCGTGGAATAACATCATGTCAGTGTTCAGAAGACTGCTGATAGTCGCTCTACCACTCTGGTTCTGGGGTAGAGCGCCTGCCTTGTGACTTGTAGGACCCGGGTTCGCGCCCCGGCTCCTCCAAGGCGGATTGCCCAGACAAAATGGTGGCATTTTCTCTGGTACTAATACAATCCCTTGTAACAAGTCAGGCTACCAAAGAAACGGTGGGTGGAACAGAAAAAAACCTTCCAGGTGGCTTCCAAATGGGGAGCCCGTTTCTTTTCTTGGGCTCCCCATGCGGTGGCCATTCCGGGGGTTTCTCCGGGGGAACGGAGTTTTGCAAAAATACTTTTTTTTTTTTTTAGTTTTGTAACGTTTTAGTTTTTAGTAAATGTAGCATTATCATTCCACCATGTTATAAATAAAGCTCAAACAAAAATTTAAATCATTCAAAGAATTTTTGCTTTTGTACATAAAATATTTGAATTAAGTGTGTATCAGTCAAGGAGTGGTTTTATAACGATGTTGGGTGTTCAACCATTTATCGGTGTATATTTTCTTGAAGTATTACTGACAGTTAAATTTTAGTCAGAAACCTTTGTTTTGTAGTATTTTAGAAGTTTTTGACGGAAATATATTTATAGGCACATGAATTTTATTCCTAAAAATATTATTTCTGTATAACCACATAGTTTTCAATCAGGAATATCGTCTTTAACACACGCTTTTTTTATATATGTGTGTGTTTGTACCAATATAAATATGGATGTAAATAAAATATTCTATTTATTTCAACATGAGCAAAGTCTTGATACTTTTCAACATAATCTTTGATTAAAAAATTATCAAGCCTCGTCAAGCAATGCGCGGTATATATGTTTTAATTATCTTACAAATAGACGATTTTCAGTCAAATTTGCAAATGCAATTTCATGGTATTAGGTGTTCCGCAAAGTAGTAGTTTATCTCAACTACTCTTTAATATTTAATAAATGATATTCCAACTGTAATCAGAAGTGATCAAGAAAAGATGCTGATAAAAAAAAATATAATTGGGAAACATGATTGTGAAACTATTCAGCAAGATATTTCAGCTGTCCGGATCTGATTTTCAAGTTAACAAACGTCTCTGAATTACGATAGCATTTATTGTATAACCTTTAGTCAAAAAAACTAATTTAATTAATAATGATCACATAATAAGTAATGACATTAAACGTGGTGTTCGAGTTATTTTTGATGCCAAGCTTTTTTTTCACCAACATGTAGATAATACTATTAGCAACACGTGAAGATATTTAGGTCTCATTAAATTTAAAACGCTCTTTGCATCAAATGATTTTAATTAGAAAAGAATTGAAAGTGTGCAGAAAAAATTTCTTAAACTAATATTTTAATATTTCAGGCATTTAAATTATTTTGAATATGCTACATTCCTATATTATCTATTTGAATTTTCTATTTACTAGACGTTCGATCAGTGATGCACTTTTTATTATATAGATACATTTTATTACCATTTTTGTTGGTTCAGACATAATGACTCGGTTTGAATTAAGAATTCCAACTTGCAATTACAGAATTAGTGACACTTTTAAAAAAAATTAGTAATTATAAAATGTGTAAAAAATTATAACTCCTTTTGAATAATCTACAAATATTCATTGGTAAAAGTTTGTAATCTACATATTTATTTTGTATACACCATTTTAGTTTCGGTTTAAGATTTTTGTAAAAACCAAAGTAACCAATCTGTGTGTTGTGTTGTTTCGTGTTTTGTCGCATTGATGTGTATCAGTGTATGTCTTGTGTTAATGTGTTTTTGTTGTAATTTTATGTCATATTTCGTTTATAGGTGCTGTAAGGCACAAAAATACTGAATTTCAATTTGATCTAACTGTTTTAATGAAGCATGATAATATGCTACGCATAGTAATATTTTCTAATATAAAAAATACTAAAATTTCAGCAGAGTTTATTTTTGAAAGACTTTAAGCCTGTGCAAAGCCCATCAACATTCGATGTACGAGCCTATGTCTCCCCTAGAGCGCCTGTGCTGCTTGCCCTGTGCCAACAAACTACACTACACAAAAATATTTCCCTCGCATTTCAGCATCTTAAAACACATTTTGTAGACTTTAAATAATTTATTATAGAAATTAAACACCTTAATATCTGACTTTTTTTTGGTGTTCAGTTACCCTAATAATGAAAACATTACATAAGAAAATCCTTGAATATTTGCGTTGGATTTTCACTCATAAATAATGATCTACAATTACTTCAATTATTCCAGTGTGCAAAAATGTAAATTCTATGATTTTACAAGTAAGGCCGTTTTCCTCATTCCGTAGAATTTTTAAGAAATTTTGGCATAATGGAATACTAGGTACCACATGAATTTTTTTAATCGTCGTAATAAGAATAGAGTGCTACCTTTAATACATTTTTGGAAACATTACTTTCTTCTCGTCCGCGATCTGGAAGTGATTTGTTATTGCAACTATCACCGTCAGAAGCGCTATCTGTAATCTTTAAAGTTAACATGAGAAACAGCTAGAGGGTTGAGAACGCTACCTACCGAGTATTCTATACACTACTTCGAGGGCAATGCTGATGTACTTATTCCATGGAGGGTGTAAGAAAATATTATGGCAGAATTCCGTTTCGTCCTTTGGACGTATGGCACTTTTCCGTTATGGTACTTTTCCGCCTTTTTCCGCCTTTTTCGAAGAGGCCAGGCGGAATACTCGCATTATGGTAGTCTTCCGATATGGCAGTCTTCCGTCGCCCCCTTTTGAACATCCTCGTTCACTGCCTTGCAGTTTTAAGTAAAGTCAACAAAATAAAATGAAACGACGGTGTTTTCGGGGCATATTTCTGGACGATACCTTCAAGCGAAGTGTACAGTAGAGCTGCCGTGTTTGTAATATTTAGAGACCTGAAAAATTCGCGGGTTCATTTCATGTTATGCTAAAATTCAAATTATTATATCTTAGTGCGGCTTCTGCCATTGGTTCACTGTTGATCTGGAGGACTGAGGGCCACTTAGAGACCCTCACTCGTGGAAGTGTCGAATCACAGGTTACCCAGTCGAGACGACTCCACAAGTCAGCAGCCAATGTATAAGAGTTGGCATTTGCCCAAGTGTGTAGAGGATATTGGAGTCCATCCTGAAGTTCATTGAACCCGCGAATGTTTCCGGTCTCTAGTGATAATGTAACCTGTGTAGCAGGCCGACTGGTTAACCTGGCCGCCAAACCAGTTGGGGAAGGCGCACCGATAGTGTCGGAGAAGGAAGAAGGAGAGGGGGGAGGGGAGGATCCTGAGACACGTGTTTACGACTTCCTGCCGGCTCGGGGCTTATCTGCGGGGAGCTTGTGCCTGCACCTGTGTTTGTATCGCAGCGCCGGTGACCAGCGCCACCCTAGCGCCACCCCCCTCCGCCCCGGCTCTACCCAGGGTCGGGAAGCCTACAACTCACGTAGTTTCGGTTCCCTGCAAGAATTTACGAAGATTTCCGAAGTTTTGCGTTTTGGTATTAACGCCACTTCAGCCGCTAAATCAGAAGTTCAAGCATGTTGTGACTGACCTAACCTAACCTAACCGTTCGTTTTTTTTTTTAATTTCAATTTTTGAGAGAAATCCGAAGTTGCACGAATGTGGTAGGGAACCGAAACTATGTTAGCTGTAGGATACCGACCCAGGGTCCTACTGCCCGTGCCCGTGTCTGCGCAGGTTCTACCTGGGCCCAACTTACCTGGTTATAGTCATTGCATCGATCGCTGGCCAATCCGCAAACAAAGCACACGATGCATGCGACCCTCTCCCTGCATGGCTGATCCCAGCACGACTATGCGTGCAGGCTTCACTGACCTCCAGGATAGACTCCACGATCCTCTATGTACTGGGGCAAATAACACCTTCTCGATGGCCGCTGACTCGTGGCACCTGTTAACTGGGATGATTTTGATTGGATAATTCTATTGTTGAGGTTTTTCCATTGGTTCACAGTGCTCCAAGGTATGGTAAAATAGCGGCAGCTGCTTGCTGGAGCAGTGTTCTCCCAGTAGCTGCATGTCGCTAAAACAGAGTGTACGCAGTATCTTTTGGTTCGTTGGTGCTTGGTGTAAGTAGCTTCAACTCCACGGGGCAAAGTGTAAACAGTAACTGGAGGTTTGCTGAAGCAGAGTGTACACAGTAACTGAAGTCTAACTATAGCAGAGTTTACACAGCAGTTTCAGTTCGTTGAAACAGAGTGTACAAAGTAGCTGCAGCTCCCTGGAACAGAGTTTGCACAGTAGCATCTGGCTTGTAGATCAGAGAGTACACAGAAGCTGCTGGTTCGCTAAATCATAGTGTACACAATAGCTGCAGCTCCATGGAGCAAAGCGTATACAGTAGCTGCTGGCTCGCTGGTACAAAGCGTTCCAGTAGCTTCTGGTTCGCTAGAACACAGTGTACACAATAGCTGTAGCTCGATGGAGCATATTGTACACAGAAGCTCCTGGCTCGCTGGAGCAGAATGTACACAGTAGCTGCAAATTCGCTGGAGCAGAGTGTGGACAGTAGCTGCAGCTCGCTGGAATAGTGTACACAGGAGTTTCTGCTACGAAAGTGCACCGTGAATACATTATCTACAGTTCTCTGGTACAAAGTGAACACGGTAGCTGCTGGCCCACTGGAGCGTAGTGTACACAGTAGCTGCTAGATCGCTGGATCAGAGAATACACAGTTGCTGATAGGTCGTTGGAGAAGCATGTACAAATTAGCGCTAGCTCGCTGGAGCATAGTGCACATAGTAGTTTCTGCTTGCTGGAACAGATTGTACACAATAGCTTCAGCTAGCTGGAGCAGGGTGTACACAGTAGCTGCTGGCTCGCTGGTTCAGAGTGATCACAGTAACTGCTGGCTCGCTTAATGATAGTTTACAAAGTATAGCTACTGGCTCGCTGGTGCACAGTGTAAGTAACTGCAACGCGGAGAAAAATGGTACACAGTAGTTTCTAGATCACTGGAGCGGAGCGTACCAGTAGTTGCAGCTCGCTGAAGTGTAGTGTACACAGTAGCTGCAGCTCCCTGGAAAAGAGTGTACAGAGTACCTGCTGGTTCGCTGGTGCACAGTGGAAGTAGCTGCAGCTCACTGGAGCAGAGTGTACACAATATCTGCTGGCTCGCTGTTGCACAGTGTGCACAGTAGCTGCAGGTCGCTGGAACATGGTGTACACTGTAGATGCTGGCTCCCTGGAGCAGAGTGTACTCAGTAGCTGCAGCTCGCTGGAGGAGAGTGTACACACTAGCTGCTGGCTCGCTGCCGAGATACAATTACTGCCTGCATTTCGCCGTGACGAGCCACGCCCGACACAGCCTTTGTCTGGGTGTCTTCCATCGCGTCTCAACTAGCTGTCTGTCGGTGGGCGACTGCTCGCCATCGTTACAGCTTACTGTGATCGTCGCACTGAGCGGAGAACCACTACCCGGAGTACTGAACCATTGCTGTAACTCTCAGATGAATCAGCACAATTCTGTCGAGCGAACTCCGCTCTATCAGATCTGCGGCTACAGCGACTCGAGTGTGTCCTAATGCAACTGAGCTCTAGGTATTGTCATCTCCTAGTACTACATTTGTGTGTAGAGTTAGTATAAACCGTCACACTATATGAGGAGATCAGACAAAATAACTTAGGGTATCAAGTAAGCAGCATCTTTATTCAACGATAAAAGCGAGTTTTTTTAAAAGTTTTTTAAAACTATAAGTTTATTAAAATCTGAAACAAAAGATTGAGCATTTTAATGCAGTGTTTTGGTTGTTTCGTACTGGATAATATATATAATCTGAAACATTTATGGTGAATATTCCCAGCAACGAATGACCAAACAAAAAATCAAGGTAGCCAACATTTTGTTTGGTAAAGTTAACGATTTTTAGGTTCGTTAGGTTGTCTCTAAATCCCGCACAGTTCGCTCATTTCCAAAGAAAATAAGGCCAGGGAACTCTGTGATCGACTTTAGTTTTGGCGGAACCCCAACTCCTTCAAAGGAAGATGCCTGGCAATAATTGTGCCTGCTTCATATGGCATTCGTCCTGACTCACGGAACCCCTGTGATCCTGCCACTGAACACCAGGGTTCCGATGAACACCTTTTGGGAACCGCTGAGTTATAGCATTGAATTGGGACTCTGTATCTTATCCGTAGAGACCGGAAAAATTCGCGGGTTCAATGAACTTCAGGATGGACTCCAATATCCTCTACACACTCGGGCAAATGACAACTATACATTGGTTGCTGACTTGTGAGTCGTCTCGACTGGGTAACCTGTGATTCGACACTTCTATGAGTGAGGGTCTCTAATTGGCCCTCAGTCCTCCAGATTTAACAGTGAACCAATGACAGAAGCCGCACTAAGGTATAATAATTTGAATTTTAGCATAACACGAAATGAACCCGCGAATTTTTTTATGGTCCCTACTTATCCGTCTCCGTTTCAGTGTCATTGTTATAGACCTGTAAAATTCGCGGATTCATTTCGTGATAGGATAGAGTCCAAATACTTTTGACATTATTTTTCTTCAATGAATGGGCCACAGTTTATCTGAAGGACTCTGGGCCAATGAAAATTCTTTAACAGAAGAATTAGCGAATCACGATCATTCCAGTCAACAGGTGTTACGAGTCGGTAACCAATCAGCAGATGTAATTTGCACGAGTGCATAGAGGATCATGGAGTCTATCCTTTAGGGATTTGAAATCGCGAATTTTTACAGGTCTCTAGTCATTGTAGAACGGGGCTAAGAAGGCTTGGTCGTGCACAGGCAAGCAGTCACAGCTGGGCCGGATGGGGGGGGGGGGAGGGGCTGGTCCGGGAGAGTGCACACTGCACAGTGCACACTGCACACTGCACGCTGCACGCTGCACGCTGCACACTGACCCGCGCTCGGCAGGACGGCGACCTCCGAGCGGGCGCGCAGCCAGCTCCCGCGAGCTGCAGCACTGACCTACGTCACCATGCAGCCGGGCTGCGGGGGAGGGGGAGGAAGGCGTGGTCGGTCCGCCAATCAGCGGCCAGCAATAGCCGTGACGCACCCGCCCCCCTGCAGCTCGCCGCTCGGCTCAACACTCCCGAGTGACACAGTTTCCCCAACACTGTCAAGGACATGCATAGCTTAGCGTATTTATAGAGACCTGTAAAATTCGCGGATTCATTTCGCGATAGGATAGAGTCCAAATACTTTTGACATTATTTTGCGTCAGTGATTGGGCCACAGTTTATCTGAAGGACTCTGGGCCAATGAAAAATCTTATTCCAGTCAACAGGTGTTACGAGTCGGTAACCAATCAGGAGATGTAATTTGCACGAGTGCGTAGAGGATCATGGAGTCTATCCTTTAGGGATTTTAAATCGCGAATTTTACAGGTCTCTACATATTTAGTATTTGCAGACAGGCTGGCATGTAATACAAGTATGCACGCATTTGAATCACACCCATAGCGAAGTCTCGATCATTTCGCAGATTCATTTCACTTCATAGACTCAACTTGCCTATAGATGATCAAGATTTTTTTTTTTCAGATTGCTCATTGGAAAAAAAATTGCGGATTCGTTTCGCGACAGGCTGTACTCCAAATACGTTTATTTTCTTTTTCTGCTTCTGTGATTAAGCTACAAGTTAGCTGAGGACTCTGAGCCAATGAAAAAACCCTCAACAAAAGAAGTATCATTGCAAAATCATTCGTATTAGAGTCAGTAGCCAATGAACAGGTGTAATTTCCCCGAGTACATACATACAGGATCGTGGAGACCATCCTGGAGGTAATCGAAACCGCGAATTTTTGCGGTCCCTACTCATTGGTCGATAGCAAGGCCACATCCTTTCGCGGATTCCACGTGATTTGGTGACCACTTCTTGTTTGCAACTGTCTCCCGGTCGCCAAGAGAGGTGTAGTCCAGTCATAGATGAGAAGCATTGCATATGTTCTTCAAGTCTACTTTGCTATCAAATTAAATCCGCGGAGTAATCTACCCACAGGGGCTGGGAGAATTCACGATGTCGACGACCTGCAGACTAGACTCGCCGGGACGCGACCTCCATCTGATTGGCTGCCGATTGCGCGAGTCACGCGTGGTTGCGCATTTATTTCATTGTCTTGTTTTAAGTGGCGAAGTTGAGGCGTACCGCCCTGTCTTACACATAACCACATGCATGTTTACTAAGTAGACACGTGTAATTAAGCTTAATTAAAAACTACAGCCATGTAAAACGAAAAAAAGTACTCACAGAAATAATAATATGAAAACTAAATTAAAAAATATCGCTAGCAAATATAAAATAGCAAAAAAAAAAAGCACATAAGATAAACATGATTTACATAAATAATTATAGTTGTATTTTTTTAATTCAGTGTAATTCTATCTATAGTTTTAACAAATTTTAAAAAATTGTATGTTAGAAATATTTAAATAAAAAAAAACTAAACCAGACATAAACCCTGTCTGGCTACCGGGTTGTTGTTGGTGCAGATTGCTCTGATAAGCCGCAGAAGCAGCACCGTGTGGTTAGCCTTGTTCTGTCTCTAGATACACATCACTGGATAATGGCTCAGACTTGCCATGTGGGCTCCACATTCTTTTATACAAACAAGATAACCAAATCGGTTGTTTGGCTACTGCCACAATTACTCTGCTTTCCTGGTCCTACACGATTTAAACTCCTGTTTCACCAAAGTTTTATGTTGGCTCACAGTCAGTAACGTACGAACCGACGATATATGTCACTAAGATATAGCTACATGAGCTTTGCATTCTTTTATGTTTCCAAGTGTCCCTGTATGGCCTATAATTAGGGACGTGTATTTTTCGCGAAATAATCTGCTCGATCATTAGACTGCAATAAGTAGAGATCGGAAAAATTTGTGGATTTATTTCACGGTAGGCTAGACTCCAAACTCGTTCACCTTCATTCTGAGTCAGTGATTGGGCCACCGTTTACCTGAACAAAAGAAGTATCAAATTACAAGCATCCCAGGTGACACGTGTCACGAGTCATTATCCAATGAGCAGGTGCAATTTGTCCTAGTACATAGAGGATCTTGGAGTCTATCCTAGAGGTCATTGAAATCGCGAATTTTTCCAGTCTCTTAGCAATAAGGTTTGCCTGCGCTAGCGATTGTTCCCTTGTGATTGGCTGCCGTCTGCAAGAGAAGCCATGGCCCTATCTGGCCGGGGCCATTCAGGACTTGGTGTGCCGACAGTAGACGTGTGCACGAAACACAGACAATGCTTCAAAGTTCTAACACACAGCTGGTCTGGAAATATTTTCGCGAAAAATACATGGCCCTAGCTGATTGGACGCGCTCTAAATAGCAAGACACCAGAAAAAAAAAACAAGCTAGTCCACTTGCACCAATCACCTGCAGCCCGGACAGATGGTGAGATGCAAGAACAGACAAAGAACAGAAACCGACTTGTTTACGATCAAATGTTTGGAGGCACACAACATATAAATACATAACTTAGAAACTCACAAAAAAGAAGCACATAACTTAAAAACACACGACATAGAAACAATTCACTTAGAAACTCTCACCATGGAAACAGATAACTTACAAACACAACATAGAAAAACATAACATACAAACTCAAAAGATGTAATTTTCTAAGTTTTGACGTTTCTAAGTGGCGTGTTTCGGCGTTGTGAGTTTCTAACTTATGTGTTTTTAACTTATGAGAGTTCTAAGGTGTGTGAGTTTTTTTCTCAATAATTGTAAGTCATGACTGTTCTGAAGTTGCGACTCTCTAAGTGACGAGGGACACAGGCGCCGCCCTGGCAGTAGGCAGCCGCTCAGCCGCGCTGCGCTGCTGGTGTCTGTGTGCCGGGCGCAGTCCTGTGTAGCCTCGTCTGTGCGCCGGGGTCGCAACTCACAACCCACAACCGGCATAACTTACATCCTGTGTGTTTCTGAGTCAAGACTGAACCAGCCTCCCGCTGGCGAGAGTCCAGGAAAAGGCACACGGCAGAACTACAGTTTACTAGAAGAACTACGTTTTTACTTCGGTACTGTTACAAACGAGAAAATATATATTAAAATGTGATTATCCGTTCACGCCTGCCTGGGCCTCATACGAGTTTCAGCAGAACATGTTCAGGAATTCAGAACAGCGCCTATATTAGGTTTAAGACATTGTTAAAATAGAAAAGGTTATTTTGTTTTTGGATCCCGGTTTTAAACTGAATATTTAAGAGAGCGAAAGTGGGTTTAAGCGGGTGTTTTCAGAACCACCATTAGTCATGAAACTGCTGGTACACATTCTTAATAGCAATAAGGACTTATTATTCTACTAAATCTTCATTTACACGGCGAATAAAATGACAGGGTCATTGTTCAAAGTCTCATAGTTAGAGACCGGAAAAATTCGCGATTTCAATGACCTCTAGGATAGACTCCAAGATCCTCTATGTACTAGGACAAATTGCACCTGCTCATTGGATAGTGACTCGTGACACGTGTTACCTGGGATGCTTGTAATTTGATACTTCTTTTGTTGAAGGTTTTTCACTGGCTTAGAGTCCTTCAGGTAAACGGTGGTCCAATTACTGACTCGGAATGAAGGTGAACGAGTTTGGAGTCTAGCCTACCGCGAAATGAATCCGCGAATTTTTCCGGTCTCTACTCATAGTTTCTTCATACACGACGAGCAGACTGCGCGCCAGTCCAAGGAGTTGCTCTTAGAGGTGACGCCGCACTTGAAGCTCCAGCGAGCGTCGCACTTATGAATCACCCCGCCCCTCTGACACAAAACACTCTGGCTGGGCGGACCGCTTACAAATAGTAACTAAAGGTTGAGTTCGAAGTTGAGGCTCAGGCTCTTGAAGGTCTTGTACTCTTAACGACCATTGTAATACTTGTATCACGCGACAAGCAAAACTCACAGAGGTTTGCAGGCCAAGCTGTTGGTGGGTTTCCTGAAATGTACTAGAAGTTGGCTGGCCGAGTTATTTGCAAAATATATAAACTCTCCAAAGCAATGACATAACAGGGACACGCAATATTCGCGTTATCTTTAGCGACTGGAAAAAAAATAGCGGATCAATGACCTCCAGTATGGACTCCAATGTCTTTTACATATTCGGGCAAATGTCACCTGTTCATTGGCTACTGACTTGTGAGACGTCTGAACTGCTGGGTTGTACGTAATACGGTACTTGCTTGGTTGAGGATTTCTCATTGGTTCACAGTCCGCCGGATAAAATGCGGGCCTACCGCAGAAGTGGAACAAAGATATTCTTGTTTGGACTTAGCCTATCGAGAAATGAAACTGCGAATTTTTCATGTCTCTAGTTTTCATTCGCCAATAGCAGCACAGGACTTTAGAGTCTATCCTGCTAGTAGAGGTATGTGCATGAATTCACGTTTTTTCTTTGCGGTAGGTTAAATATTGTAGAAAAAGCATTGTTACTGAGTGGCGAACGAGTGAAAGTCACTAAGATTCAGTGCTGCGGGTAGCAAATTCCCTGTAACAATCAGTGAAACTCACACCGGGTTAATTTATTCGCAGACATTCATGAAGGATATATATGTGTGCATTCATGTTTCGTTATTGTATTTTATTTAATTCTTTTACGAATGTTACCTACTTAGTAGTTTATAACGTCTGCATTTATTCGCAGACATTCATGAAGGATATAGATGTGTGTATTAATGTTTCGTTATTGAATTTTATTTAATTCTTTTACGAATGGTACCTACTTAGTAGTTTATAACGTCTGCATTTATTCGCAGACATTCATGAAGGATATAGATGTGTGTATTCATGTTTCGTTATTGTATTTTATTTAATTCTTTTACGAATGTTACCTACTTAGTAGTTTATAACGTCTGCATTTATTCGTAGACGTTCATGAAGGATATAGATGTGTGTATTCATGTTTCGTTATTGTATTTTATTTAATTCTTTTACGAATGTTACCTACTTAGTAGTTTATAACGTCTGCATTTATTCGTAGACGTTCATGAAGGATATAGATGTGTGTATTCATGTTTCGTTATTGTATTTTATTTAATTCTTTTACGAATGTTACCTACCTAGTAGTTTATAACGTCTGCATTGCAGCAGTCTTGAAGTGTAGGGTTGTGCAGGTACCTACAGGACGGTGCGAAGCAGCAGCGAGAGGAGGCTGCAGGCAGACTGAAGCAGCTGCCGGCTCCAGGAATAGCACACGTGGCAGAGGTGTCGGGGTCACGTGGCCCCCCGGGGGGGGGGGGGGGGGTGCTCCCAGCTGCGCGCACCTCGTGGGGCGCACGTGGCCTCGCCTGGAGCCCGCCCCTTCACCACGCTCCCAAGGGCGTGTCCCGGGGGTCAATGTGGTGTCAAAACTAGAGACCTGAAACATTCGCGGTGTTCATTTCGTGTCATGCTAAAATTAAAATAATTATACCTTGGTGCGGCTTTTGCCATTGGTTCACCGTTAATTCTGGAGGACTGAGGGCCAATTAGATACCCTCACTCATAGAAGTGTCGAATCACAGGTTACCCAGTCGAAACGACTCACAAGTCAGCGGCCAATGTATATAGTTGGCATTTGCCCGAGTGCGTAGAGGATATCGGAGTCCATCCTGAAGTTCACTGAACCCGCGAATTTTTCCGGTCTCTAGTTATTAACTAGGGGCATGCATAATTCGCGAAAATATTCCGAGAATAGCTGTAAGTTAAAATACTATGGTATCGTTTATGTTTCGTTATTGGTTGAGTTTATTTAAGGTGCCTGTCAATTGTTACAACACCAATCACAGTAATTCCGTGTGGAAGCAAACTCGTCCTTAGTGGCTCGGTCAAATAAGGCCAGCGAATTCTCTCGCAGACGGCCGCCAATCACAAGGAAGAAACCGCTGGTGCGGATATATCTTGTTGCAGTTTAATAGGCGTTCAGATTTTTTCGCGAAAAATGCCTGCCCATAGTTATAACAGTTCAATTCAGACTATTTACAACAAATCATACAACAAATTGAAGGTAAACTATCCTAGTTATTCTTACAAATGTTCAATATGTGCATCTGCAGTTACATTCGGCACACATACAACCTAAAGTCCAATTCTTCCCACGCTTTGGTTAACACATCCCGAGTAATGGAAGTAGTAGCTTCTTCAGTTGTGAGTCTCAACTGTTGCAAATCATTAGGAAGCGGCGGAACGTAGCATTGAAAGGAAAAAAAATATATCGCATGTTTTTAAGTTAGGCGAACGTGGAGGTCAGCGAAAAAGAGCTCTGTCGTCCAGACCATTACGACCGATCCAACGGTCAGGGACTTGGACGTTCAACCTCTCTCGTACAAAGAGAAACGATGGCGAACCACTTACGCCACTTCGCGCAGGCGTGGTTCTCGTGTCACGTGCCCAACACTCGGAACAGAGGTGCGCCGCTAGTGGGGTCTCCGTGTAGCGGCAGGCGAGGGACGGGCCTGCGCGCCGTGCGGCCTGCCTCACCTCTGGCAGCCTCGTCACACTATGGCTCCGTGGACTCGGTGCGTGTGGTTGCCAAGTGATGCAATATTCCCTGGATCGTGTGATTACAATTCTCCTAATGTGTATGCACCTAAAAAAATTAAAGCCTCGTGGCATATATTCCCGCGGTGAAAATTAAATAAATAATAAACAAAAGTGACAAGTGACTTATTCGACTTTCGTCGAGTGGGAACGACCCTCTTGTGACGTCACACGTTACGTGTCTTAATATTAATAATCATTTACTGTGAAAATACAATCCATTTCTTGAAACATTGGAAAACATTGCCTGCAGGTCTTACAAACTAGGGGTATGCTGAACAGTTCGTTTTCAATAACAAGTTCCACTGTTCCAGATCCCGAGTGATAACAGATACTGAAACATTACAAACGCCCTTGAAAGATAAAAAAAACTGAATTTTCTTGGTAATTTTTACCTATAAATATGCTGTAGACTGAACAACATTTTCTTTTGGACTTTTACAAAAAAAAAAAAAAAAAAAGAACTATTTTGTAACGACAACGTGCCGACACGAGACGACGCAGTGCTGTTTGGCTCGAAGATGTTCTGCTGCGCATCTTGGGCGCTCGCTCCACACCCGTCATTAGCGAAGGGTGCGGTAGAGGGACTGAAGGGGGTACAGTCACGTGGTCTGCTGGCAGAGAGGTGCCGGGTCTGGAGTGTGTCAGGCGGGCCCTCGGCTGAGGGCGGACAGGCGCCATTAGCGGACAACCCTCCGAGCAGGCCTCCTGCTGCTCTCTGTCGTCAGCTGCGCAACCAGCACGTGTCGCGTGTTGTCGCTGCTCGAGGCAGCGGCCGTTCAGCGGTCAGCACTTAGCAGTGTCAGTTAGCGCTCAGGGATGCAAAAAAACTATATTCACGGAGATCTGCAAAAAAAATTTTTTTTTCCCCAAAAATCCGGCAGAAATATTAATATTACTAATCACTGTCGAACATGATTGTGACTAGTTTTTACCTTTAGGTTGTGAAATAAGCACGTTCACAACTTTCTAAACCTTCAGGCATGAGAACATGTTTTTTTTTTTGTGAGTATATAAAATACGCCCAGAAAAGTTTTTTTTTTCCTGTGCAAAAACAGTTTTCAACAAACAGTTTGTAATACTACAAGAAGGATTTAATACGGTATTTTGAACATACGCCTTTGAAGTTTTGCACTGTTTGTCACGGAAAAACTCTGAAAGTAAAAAAAAAATTAAAATATGAAAATGAAAAAATCACAGAAAACAAGACTGAATCATGTGTCAGAAAAAAGGAAGCAACGATGAAACAAAAAAAAAAGTATATGGTCAACACAATGACGGAAAAAAAATGTTTAACATATAAATATCAAACAGCATCAGAATTCCGTTGAAGGAACTTAGTCATGGAAAAATTAATACAACACAGACGAACACAAAGGGGCTAGCAACGACTGGACAGATTAAATGCAGGCAGCTAACAAACCTGGACAACGCAGCAAACATATAAACACAGCGATGAAGATAAACAAGTACCATGGACCAACACAACGACGATAGCACTGACGAACACGGAATATTTCCAATGACAACAGTTGCGACGTTTCGGGACCTGACATGTGTTCCCGTCATCAGGCACAAACAGACTGATATTGGACACTTTTTTTTTGACAACAGCCCCATCCACGCTGAAGTCTGTCCCACACAGCCGAAGTGTCTGTGGGTCCAAAAACTTTAATTTGGGGGTGGAGTTAAGGGGAGGATCATGATACGTGCCAGGCGGAAGGCCTATACGCTTTTCGTAATTTCGTGAAATATGGTCAGTGACCTCCCCCACTCGCGGGGGAGGGCCACAGCGACCCGCGTGCATCTGTGCGCAAAAGTTTCGCTGCAATTTGTGCCCCGGCAGCCTGAGGGGAGCAGCAAAGTGGGAGTGGCTACAGTAAACCAGCGACGCACTGGAGGAAACCTGTAGCCCGAATGCAGTGATGTCATCGCGCCCGGAGCGAGGAATGAGGCTTGGTGAAAGGTTAGGTGCCCCTGCGACAGGGAAAATAGTTCGCCAATCACAAGAAATAAACTGTTGGTGCGGCTATATCTTGTTGTAGTCTAATAGGCGTTCAGATTTATTCGCGAAAACTGCCTGCCCCTATCTATAGTCTATACCCGGAAAAAAGGAGAACGCTAGTGGTAGATATCGTGTATTGGACAGAGAGAGTAAATCCCTATTGAAATGCACACCGCAGACTAAGGATGAAACACTACACGGCTTGTAGCCGCTAGGTAATCGGGCAGCAGAGTAGACTTGAAGCACAGATACGTCAGCTTCACGCTGATGACAGGGCTGCTGTGCTCTCTACGTCCCTGGACCAGTTGTAAACAAGGAGGAGAAGTGTGGACACTATCCCTTGTAACCCGCCGAAGGACGTCACCTTGTTATCGACCAATGAACACTTCAGAAAGGCTTGGTTATGTATGATCATGCAAGTTGAGTCTAGACTGGAGTGAAATGAATCCAGGAAATATCCGTGGCTCTAATTTCAGTGACACACGGCTACACATAAAACATGGCAAATCAAAAGCTCATTACGGTTCTGGGAAACTCACACATTGACTAATATCGTTCACAAATTTCACAAAAATTGTTCGCAAAAGCCAAATAATTAATGGCTAGAGACCTGCAAAATTCGCGGATTCATTGACCTCTAGGATAGACTCCACGGTCCTTTAAATACTCGCGGAAATGACACCTGTTCATTGGCTACTGACGCGTGAGACGTCTCAACTAGGCTGTCCGTAATTCGGCACTTTCTTAGTTTAGTGTTTCCCATTGGCTCACAGTTCCCCGGATAAAATGTGGGCCAATCGCAGAAACGGTATGAAGGTATAGTTGTTTTGATGCTAGCCTATCGCGAAATGAATCAGCGAATTTTGCATGTCTCTATTAATGGCTTTCATCGTCACATATTAATGGCAATGGTTATGCATCCCTGCAATAAGAATTAAAAAAGTAGGTGTTCTATTAGCCAACACAAGTCAATAGAAATGACAAAAGACACAAAAACGCAACAGAATAAAAATTTCACGGGGTCAAGTACTGATATTGTCAACCAGCCCAGGGCTCGATTCGGCTGTGGATAAATGAATACACAAAGAAAAAAAAAATCAGAAACGGAACTAGGAATTCAATAGAGACCCAAGCAGTCCAATATCCATCTAACAAACAACGGAGATGAATACAAAAACCAGTATCAAGGACAATAAATGCTTGTCCAGCGGAGAATCAACGAAAGAAGACAAAGTAACGGTACAATTACTTTTGATTACGATTATAGACGTAATAAAATAACCTTCTGTGAAATAATTATGAAATAAAAAAAAAGTAACCGCCACAGTATATAACGTGTCCTAATGGAGCCACTAAATACGTGTTAAGAAGCCAATGACGAACAGTCTCCACCCCCCCCCCCCCCCTCAACGGCTGCTACTGACGGAGCTCCGCTCGTGTGGGGTAAAGCTGTTTCTGCCGAGCCACAATTAAATTATGACCGGGTTTCATCTACGGTCGTTGACGGCAATTAACCTCCCACCCGCGGCCGCTACCAAGCCCAGTACGTGACCGCGAGGCGCGGGGCAGGGGTCACTGAGGGGAACTTCTTACAGCCTCGGCCGCGTTATCCGAGCGTAACTCACGCGCGAGGCTGCGGGGGCAACGCGAAATAACGAGTCTCGTTTCAGATATTAATATTAAATTACCTGCTGGAAACACAGACGGCAGCAGCTCTCAATGACGTTTATGTTTCGTCACCAGAGACCAGAATATTTCGCTGGTTCACTGACCTCCAAGATATACTCCACAATTATTATCTGCGTGTTCTAGCGAATTCCGCCTGTTCGTTGGCTGCTGACTTGCGTGACGTATCAATTGGTAAGCTTATGATTCGATACTTCTTTGATCGGGGTTTCCTCTTGGGCCTAAGAGTCATCCAAAAAAGACTGTGAGCCAATCGCAGTAACAGCTCAAAGATGTTTTTTTTTTAATTCTAGAATATCGCGAAATGAATTCGCGAATTTTCCCGTTACTAAATAAAACACGTTTTTGTGATTGCGGTTATGAAGAAAAATTAATTAAGATAAACTGTGCAGTATAGCGGCTGTCGCCACGGCGTAAATTTATTTTGTAGCGCAGACGAGACTGTTTTCCACGAAATATGTTACGTTTCCGCGAAAAGATTTCGAGACTAGCTGAGAGTTAAAACACTGTAGCATCGTCTGTGTTTCGCGGTTGGTCCCGTTTTTCTCAGGTACATGTCTTGTTTTAACACCAATTACTAGGGAAAATTCGCGGTTCAATGACCTGTAGGATGAACGCCATAGTTATACGTACTCTCGGTCAAATGCCACCCACCCATTGGCTGCTGTGTTGTGAGACGCCCCAACGTAGCAGCCTGTGATTCGATAAAGCGTTGGTTGGGTGTTTCTCATTGGCCCAGAGTCATCCAGGTGAGTTGTGAGCCAATAGCAGAGGCAGCACTGAGGTATAACTATTTGTATTTTAGCCTGTCGCGAAATGAATTCGCGAACTTTTCCGGTCTCTACCAATTACAATAATTCAGTGCGGAAGCAAACACGTCCTGAGTGGCCAAGTAAAATAAGTAAACGGCTTCTTTTGCAGAGATCTGTCAATCACAAGGATGAAACTACTGTCGCAGGCACACTTTATTGCAGTCTAATAGGCGTAAGATGACTGTCTATAGATCCCTGATACAGCGTAGCCGCGATTGTTTTCTAAAATACGGGGCTGTTTAATGTCAGTACATTAAAACCCTGGCCAAGACGGTTTTACAATCTAATTAGGCACAATTAGATTGTTTCCGCACCATAATTAGACACAATAAAGATGGAATACCAATTATTATTATTTACACTATAAACTTCATTTTGTGTGCCAAATTATGTAAAGATATATATTTTTTAAATCTAATATTGATATTTTTAAGACGCAAACGTAGTGTCTATTGACAGTATCAGTACAGCTGAAGTCATTCTGAAAACAACAATTCAATTCTAAATACCAATTATTTCACACGAGAAACTAGCCTGATTTTTAGGAATACCATTAAATCGTGTGCTATACTAGAACAGAACCAAAATGTTAAAAAATTAATTGGACTAAAAGGGTGATCACAAAGGCACCTGAAACCAAGATGGTAACTTTCACTTCTGTTTACCTACATTTTTTTTTTGACAAAATACAACCAGAAGATTAATTATGTGCCAAATTCTCATTTCATTTTTTTTCCTTAAACATCCCTGTCTCTGATAAGTGGCGGGCTCGTTATTGCATGTTGTACACCTCATCACTAGAGACCGGAAAAATTCGCGGGTTCAATGAATTTCAGGATAGACTCCAATATCCTCTACACACTCGGGCAAATGCCTACTATACATTGGTTGCTGACTTGTGAGTCGTCTCGACTGGGTAACCTGTGATTCGACACTTCTATGAGTGAGGGTCTCTTATTGGCCCTCAGTCCTCCAGATTAACAGTGAACCAATGGCAGAAGCCGCACCAAGGTATAATTATTTGAATTTTAGCATAACACGAAATGAACCCGCAAATTTTTCAGATCTCTACTCATCACTAGAGACCTGTAAAATTCGCGATTTCAAATCCCTAAAGGATAGACTCCATGATCCTCTATGTACTCGTGCATATTACATCTGCTGATTGGTTACCAACTCGTAACACCTGTTGACTGGAATGATCGTGATTCGCTAATTCTTCTGCTAAAGAATTTTCATTGGCCCAGAGTCCTTCAGATAAACTGTGGCCCAATCATTGAAGCAAAATAATGTCAAAAGTATTTGGACTCTATCCTATCGCGAAATGAATCCGCGAATTTTACAGGTCTCTACTCATTACCTATAAATGTGAGATTCTCAGAATCCAGATGGAAATTTTAAAAAGGCTGTTTTAGGATTAGGTACATCTGTAGTGTTCGTGTGGCTAATTTTCTGTCTCAAGGTTAGCTGGACATGGAATAGCCTATTCATGCACTCCTGCAATCACATTTTAGAAGCATTTCTTTAATGAAATTGGCGAATATTAAAATTGGCGACGAGTCTCAGAGCCAGCCACAACCAGGCAGCAGTTCTCTGACCACGACCTTTGAATATATATACTGTATAGAAGTCGCGAGTGGATAGGATTTACTCTACGTTTTTCAGAAGCGTATGATGAGCAGCTTGGGAACTTCACCGCTGCAGTGCGCTGCCGTAACGCCCTGTATCGTCTTAGTTGTTATTTACACGTTAGAGGGCAGCTCTGTCGCCAGCTGTCATTCCCCGCACCACCCATCTATCATTCACTGCAGCTCAAGTTCGTTCAACAGGAGGGGGAAGAGGTGTTTGAACAGTTCGAGACTTGTCCGCTAGGGACCACCACAAGTCAATGCCCTAGAGATGGTGGCGATTGCGGCGGTGAATTAACCAACTACCTCAAAACCGTATTAGAAATTTTAACCTGGGCTGGCGACTTCTATGCGGTATATATATTCAAAGCCACGACGGAGACGGCGGACACAGCTGCGCGCATGATCGCCCGGTGAAGGAAGGAAGGGAGGTGTGGACTCACGCTACTGGCCCTGGCCTGCCATGTGGAACCTGGGGTCAGTATTCCATTAGGCTGAGCCCAGCTCGCAACCTGGGCGCGTGGGCGCGCGACGAGCTGGCCAATTAGCGCCGACACGAGGCAGCTGAGCGCGACCGGCGCCGCCAACTGTCGCGTCATCGCGTGTTCACGTCTCAGCGCACGGCTGCAGACTCGCCAACAGAACTGAACAGACACTGCCAATCGCAATCCGACGGCACCTGCGTTCGTTTACAGAACAGTTCTCCCGACATGCGTACCGTTCTTTTACAAAGGTCACTATGTGTAAACAAGCAGTTCTGACAACGGTCATGCAGATAGGTTCTAGGCAACTTCCCATCCTTTGCCTTGGCGTGTCTTGTCCTCTTAGAGAAGCTCGCGGCGGCCATCGAACTAGCGGCGCTAGTAGTAGTTCAACCCAGTCGTAACATTGAAATTAGTGGATATTTTCTAAAAAAAAATAAAATTTTCCTAATTGCGTTTAAATTTATGAAACATTTTCCCAGTGTGACCCCCGGGCCACATTTATGCGTATTTTTTTTTTTTTTTTGCTGTTATTGATTTTACGCTTTATTCCCATTTCAAAGAATTCTTTTAAATTTTGTAAAATCTTAGTTACTGTATTTTTGGTTGATTATTTAATGATAGGGACAGGAAAAATTCGCGGATTCAATGACCTCTAGGATAGCCTCCATTATCCTCTGCACTTCTCAAGTAAACACGCGTGATCATTGGTTACTAAATTGTGAGTCGTCTCCACTGGGTAGCTTGTGATTCGACGCTTCTTTGGTCGATAGTCTCTCATTGGCCCAGAGAGCTCCAGTTAAACCGCGAGCCAATAGCAGAACCAGCAGAATTATACACATGTTTGAATTTCAGCCTGTCACGAAATGAATCCGCGAAATTTTCCGGTCTCTATTTAATGATTGTGATTATTTTCTTTTATAGTTATATTTTGGTTTGAGTTCTTTCTAATTTTATTGCTAATCAATATTTATATCGATTGTGTTTCTATGGCCGGCTACTGGGAGCGCGAATTCGATTCGGTGATGACGTCATGAGCGCCGGCGGGGGCGGAGTGAACTGAGCGCCGACGGCTGTTGGTGTTTGGAGTCGCCGCGACCGGACGTGTGTCGCGAGGCAAGCTGAACGGCTTTTCGACTCTGCACCGGCCAGCCCTTAGCGGAGCCTGCTGAGATGGGGCCTTGCCTTACCCGGAGGCGTGTTCAGCGGCGAGATATTCAAGATTTACGCTAAGGTAAAGAGGCGACACATAGCTTTGGCTGTAGCGGGTTGTGGATGAAGATATATTATTAAAAAGAAGCATAGCTTTGCAAGTTGAACTTATTTACGAACCACGTATTACAGTGGAAGCTTACTGATTAGACCCTCCCATTTGTTAAAATGGGTCAACGCTACTTTGCTTGACTTTGATCAATGTGGAGTGCATCAAAAGTTTTGTAGGAATTCACGTCATTACCTCAAGAGATTTATAATTTAAAGTTTGTTTACCTGCGTGTTTTGCCCTCGGAACTAAAACATTTTCACTGAAGCCTCCTCGCCCAGACTAAGTGATATTTTCCTTGGCACATTTGACTGAGCTATATAAATGCAGTTTCTGAAGGTCACTGTTATCAGCTGTTCCATTCTAAGAAGCAAGACGTGCAAGTATTGATGGACGTGCGCGTGTATAAATCCGGCTCCCAGTAGAACTTTTTTTGGAACTTTCATAATTAATCCTTTTTATTTATATAGTATTTTTATGGTATTAGTATTATCGGATTTTTAGGATAGAGTCTTGTTTATATTGTAATATATCTAAATAGGTTGAGGTAATCGCCATGCAAAAGTGTTTAATATTTTTTGTTTATGAATGCTACGAAAGATGTTGCCGATATAAAATTTTTGGATAGTCTTAATCTATATATTTTCTTTCCAAATTTTATCTACCATTTATCGAAATCTGATTTCTAAATAAAACTTATAACTTAAAGGTGCAAAATACGTTACCACTGCCAGTCAAAATGTATACTAATAAAGACATGTTAGTAATCATGCCAAGTTTGATAAGAAAAGTAATTGGAATCAGTTGGAACCAATTGAAGATGGAGCTGTTGGAGCAATTGGAGCCTTTTGAAGCATTTGGAGCCTTTTGGAGCTGTTGGAGCCATTTGGAGCATTTGGAGCCTTTGGAGAATTTGGAGCCTTTTGGAGCATTTGGAGCTGTTGGAGCCATTTGGAGCATTTGGAGCTGTCTTAAGCATTTGGAGGCTGTTGGAGCATTTGGAGCCTTTTGTAGCATTTGGAGCTGTTGGAGCCATTTGGAGCATTTGGAGCTGTTGGAGTCATTTTGGAGCATTTGGAGCTGTTGGAGCTGCTGGAGACATTTGGAGCTGTCAAGCATTTGGAGGCCGTTTGGAGCATTTGGAGCCATTTGGAGCTGTTGGAGCCATTTGGAGGCCGTTTGGAGCATTTGGAGGCTGTTGTAGCATTTGGAGCCTTTTGTAGTATTTTGAGCTGTTGGAGCCATTTTGAGCATTTGGAGCTGTTGGAGCTAAGAAGTAGTCGTTGCTCGTCTATGCAGGGCTAAATGTTTATAAGATTGCTGGCTTTCGCAAGTGATTCTGTAGAAGGATAGAAATTGTGTAATAAATATTATGTTTGTAAACGACTTTGTGGTGTTTTATTTCTCGAACCTTACACTTTTCTGGTACTTTTTTAAAATTAAAGTTGTTTTGTATCGGCCAGGGTTCGAACCAAGGACCTTAGTCGATCTAATCAATCAGTATATAGATTACAAATTTATTTAATGAATTTTGAACTTTTCCCCGAATCTCTAGCATTACAATTACGAATTTCCAATATGGTGGTCTTGATGTCTGATAGGATGATGGTAGTAGAGGATTTAAAGTCTCTTTAAGAATGTTGAACATGGTTTATTGAAATTTTTTTTTTCATAAAATTAAACATTATTGCATCGATCGAGGATCGAACCAAGGACTGGAGCGGAACGAATTAATATGTAAGTTAATGAGTGATTTTTTTGATGAATTTTGGATTTTTTCCCACTTTTCTAGCTACATTATTACATGATTTCAAGATGGTGGCCGAATTTCAAGATGGCGGGGGCACCTCCGTAATAAATGATTACTGCACTGTAGCGAATAAGAACTAAACTAACATGGCGTCAGCGCACTCTCGCCGACGATACAATGATGATGGCTTCCAGCATCGAAGACAAGATGGCAGACATGATGTCATACTAGGTGACGATATATATGAATGGCAAAAAGTGGTGGGGGCCAGTCTGCCTGCAGCCACTGTGAGGGTTGGATCGGTCGCCATTTTTTTAAATTTTTTTTGCCTTTGTCGGGTTCGAACTGAGGACTCCGAGCTCCGTGTCGTAAACGTTTTTTTTTTTTAATATTTTATTAAAAATTTTATTAAATTTATTTTTTTATAAATTATAAAAAATTCATTAAACTCGGATAATAAGTAAAAAAGTAAAAGATGGCGACCGTAACGGAAACTGCAAGGATGACATCATATTTCAAAATGGCGGATAACACAATGCCGGAATGTTCGAGAAAACAAAATGACGTCATCCAAGATGACAGATCCAAAATGGCCACCGTGATATACTTTTCCCGTTCAATGTGTCCTGTTACGCGGTGTCCCGTTACATTTTGTCCCGTTACGCAGTGCCCCATTGAGCTGTGTCCCGTTACATTTTGTCCCGTACAGCTGTGTCCTGTTACGCTCATCAAAGATGGCTGCCGTGACGTCACAATGTAAACAATCTTCAATCAACGCACTGGACCCGTGTGCCCGGAGGAACATTCGTATACTACTGAAACATATATATTATTTTCATAGGTAAATTAAAACCCTTAAATAATTTTTAGCTATTTTACAATTTATTGAAAATTTTGATTTTAATGAAACAGATATCTTATTTTCAAAGGTAAATTAAAATCCTTAAATAATATTTTCTAGCCCTTATACCATTTATTGAAAAGCTTGATTTTAATGAAACAGATATCGCATTTTCATAGGTAAAAAAAAAAAAAAAAAAAATCCTTAAATGATATTTTCTAGCCCTTGTACCATTTATTGAAAAACTTGATATTAATGAAACAGATATATTATATTCATAGGTAAATTAAAAATCCTTAAAATATATTTTCTACCTCTTGTACCATTTATTGAAAAGCTTAATTTTTCATTAAATATATATCTTATTTTCATAGGTAAATTAAAATCCCTAAGTGATATTTTGTGGCCCTTGTACCATTTATTAAAAAGTTTGATTTTAATGAAACAGATGTCTTATTTTCATAGGTAAATTGAAATCCCTAAATGATTTTTTCTGGCCTTTGTGCCATTTATTGAAAAGCTTGATTTTAATGAAATAAATAGTTTATTTTCATTGGTATATAAAATCCATAAATGATATTTTTTTAGCCCTGTACCATTTATTGAAAAGTTTGATTTTAATTAAATAGATATTTTATGTTTATAGGTGAATTTAAATTATTTAATCATATTTTTTAGCCCTTATACCATTTATTGAAAAAGTTTAATTTAACGACACATATATTATTTTCATAGGTAAATTAAAACCCTTAAATAATTTTTAGCAATTTTACCATTTATTGAAAAACTTGATTTTAATGAAACATATCTTTTTTTCAAAGGTAAATTAAAAATCCTTAAATAATAATTTCTAGGCCTTATACCATTTATTGAAAAGCTTGATTTTAATGAAACAAATATATCATTTTCATAGGTAAATAAAAAATCCTTAAATGATATTTTCTAGCCCTTGTACCATTTATTGAAAAGCTTGATTTTAATGAAACAGATATATTATTTTCATAGTGAGAGTAAAATTCTTAAAAAATATTTTCTAGCTCTTGTACAATTTATTTAGATGCTTGATTTTAATGAAATAGATATTTTATTTTAATAGGTTTAAAAAATCATTAAACGATATTTTCTAGGCCTTATACAATTTATGAAATAGTTTGATTATAATGAAACAGATAACTTATTTTCATAGTTAAATTTAAATTCTTAAATATTTTCTAGACCTTGTACCCTTTATTGTGAAACTTGATTTTAATGAAACAGATAACTTATTTTCATAGGTAAATTAAAATCCTTATATGATATTTTCTGGCCCTTCAACCATTTATTGAAAAGCTTGATTTAAATGAAGTAGATATCTTATTTTCATAGGTAAATTAAAAACCCTTAAGTGATATTTTCTAACCTTTGTACCATTTATTGAAATGCTTGAATTTAATGAAACAGATATATAATTTTAATAGGTAAATTTAAAATCATTAAATGTTATTTTCTAGCCCTTGTACCATTTATTGAAAAGCTTGATTTTAATGAAAAAAGTTATATTATATTTTCATAGGTAAATTAAAATCCTTAAATTATATTTTCTAGACCTTGTACCATTTTTTGAAAAGGTTGGTTTTAATGAAATGGATATTTAATTTTTATAGGTAAATAAAATATCATTTAATGATATTTTCTTGCATTTGTACCATTTATAAAAAAACTAAATTTTAATGAAACAGATATCTTATTTTCATATGTAAATTAAAATCCTTAAATTAAATTTTTTACCTCTTGTACCATTTATTGAAAAGTTAGATTTTAATGAGACAGATATCTAATTTTTATTCGTTAAATAAAATTCCTAAATATTTTCTAGCCCTTGGACCATTTATTGAAAACCTTGATATTATTGAAGCAAATATATTATTTTCATAGGTAAATTAAAAATCCTTAATTGATATTTTCTAGCCCTTGTACCATTTATAGAAAAGCTTGATTTTAATGAAAATTTTATTTTTTTCATAGCTAAATTAAAACCCTTAAATGATTTTTTTTAGCCCTTGTACCATTTTTTAAAAAGCCTGATTTAAATGAAATATAAAATTTATTTTTATAGGTAAAATAAAATTCTTAAATGATATTTTGTATTCGTTGTACCATTTATTAAATAGCTTGTTTTTAATGAAACAAATATATATTTTTTTCATAGTTTAATTAAAATTCTTTTTTAATATTTTATATCCCTTGTTCCATTTATTGAAAAGATTAATTTTAATGAAACATATATCTTATTTTCATAGGTAAATTATAAATCCTTAAATTATATTTTATATCCCTTGTACCATTTATTGAAAGGCTTGATTTAGATAAAACAGATATCTTTTTTTCATAGGTAAATTAAAATCCCAAAATGATTTTTTCTGGCCCTTCTACCATTTATTGAAAATCTTGTTTTTAATAAAATAAATAGATTATTTTCATAGGTATATAAAATCCATAAATGATATTTTTTAGCCCTGTACCATTTATTGAAAAGTTTGATTTTAATTAAATAGATATTTTATTTTTATAGGTAAATTTAAATCATTAAATCATATTTTCTAGCCCTTATAACATTTATTGAAAAAGTTTGATTTAATGATACATATATTATTTTCATAGGTAAATTAAAACCCTAATATTATTTTTGCAATTTTACCATTTATTGAAAAACTTTATTTTAATGAAACAGATATCGTTTTTTCAAAGGTATATTAAATATCCTTAAATAATATTTTCTAACTCTTATACCATTTAATGAAAAGCTTGATTTTAATGAAACAAATATATTATTTTCATAGGTAAATTAAAAACTCTTAAATGATATTTTCTAGCTCTTGTACCATTTATTTAGAACCTTGAGTTTAATGAAATAGATATTTTATTATAATAGGTTAATTAAAATCATTAAATGATATTTTCTAGGCCTTATACCATTTATTGAAATAGTTTGATTATAATAAAAAAGATAACTTTTTTCATAGTTAAATTTAAATTCTTAAATATTTTAGCCTTTGTACCCTTTATTGAAAAGCTTGATTTTAATGAAACAGATAACTTATTTTCATTGGTAAATTAAAATCCTTATATAATATTTTCTGACCCTTCAACCATTTATTGAAAAGCTTGATTATATTGTAGCAGATATCTTATTTTCGTAGGTAAATTAAATTCCTTAAGTGATATTTTCTAACATTTGTACCATTTATTGAAAAGCTTGAATTTAATGAAACAGATATCTTATTTTAATAGGTAAATTTAAAATCATTAAATGTTATGTTCTAGCCCTTGTACCATTTATTGAAATGTTTGATATTAATGAAACTGATATCTTATTTTCATAGGTAAATTAAAATCCTTAAATGATATTTTTTAGCCCTTGTAACAATAATTGAAAAGCTTGAATTTAATGAAACAGATAACTTTATTTCATAGGTAAATTAAAATCCTTAAAAGATATTTTCTAAACATCATACCATTTATTGAATAACTTGATTTAATGAAACAGATATCTTATTTTCATAGGTAAATTAAAATCCTTAAATGATATTTTCTGGCCCCTGTAGCATTTATTGAAAAGCTTGATTATAATGAAATAGATATTTTATTTTCATAGGTAAAATTAAAATCATTAATGATATTTTCTTAACCTTGTACCATTTATTATAAAGCTTGATTTTAATGAAAATGATATCTTATTTTCATAGGTTAATTAAAAACCCTAAATTTTTTCTAGCCATTTTTTTCATTTATTGAAAAGCATGATTTTAATGAAACAGATATCTTATTTTCATATGTTAATTAATAATCCTTAAATTTTATTTTCCAGCCGTAGTACCATTCATTGAAAGGCTACAGTTTACAAAACATATATTTAATTTCATAGGTAAATAAAAATCCTTAAATGGTATTTTCTGGCCTTTATACCATTAATTGAAAAGCTTCATTTTAATGAAATATATATTTTATTTTCATAGGCAAATTAAAATAATTAAATGATATTTTCTAGGCCCTATACCATTAATTGAAAAAGTTTGATTATAATGAAACAGAAAACTTAATTTCATAGTTAGATTAAAATTTTTATATTTTTTATGCCATTGTACCGTTTTATTGAAGAGCATGATTTTAATGAAACAGATATCTTATTTTCATAAGTAAATTAAAATCCTTAAATGATATTTTCTGATTCTTGTAACATTTATTGAAAAGCTTGATTTTAATGAGACAGTAATTTTCTTTCATAGGTAAATTAAAGTACTTAAATATAATTTTCTAGTCCTTGTACCATGTTTTGAAAAGGTTGATTTTAAAGAAATTTATATTTAATTTTTATTGTTTAAATTAAATCCTTGAATGATATTTTTTAGCCCTTGTAACATTAATTAAAAAGCTTGACTTTAATGAAACAGATAACTTTATTACATAGGTAAATTAAAATCCTTAAAAGATATTTTCTAGCCCTTTTACCATTTATTAAAAAGCTTAATATTAATGAAACAGAAATCTTATTTTCTTAGGTAAATAAAAACCTTAAAAAATATTTTCTGGTCCTCGTACCAGTTATTGGAAAAATTGATTTTAATGAAACGGATATGTTATTTTCATAGATAATTAAAATCCTTAAAAATAATATTCTAGCCATTGTACCATTTATTGTAAAGCTAGATTGTAATAAAACAGATATTTTATTTTCATAGGTAAATTAAAATCCTTAAATATTTTCTAGCCATTGAACCATTGATTGATAAACTTGATTTTAATGAAACAGATATCTTATTTTAATAGGTAAATTAAAAAACCTTAAAACATATTTTCTAGTCCTGGTAACATTTATTAAAAAGCTACATTTTAATGAAACAGATATCTTATATGCATAGGTAAATAAAATCCTTAAAAAATATTTTCTGGCCCTCGTACCATTTATTGAAATGCTTGATTTTAATGAAACAGATATTTTATTTTTATAGGTTAATTAAAATCCTTAAATGATATTTTCTAGCCCTGGTACCATTTATTAAATAGTTTGATTTTAATGAAACAGATATATTATTTTCACTGTAAAATTAAATTTCTTAAATATTTTCCAGCCCTTATACCATTTATTGAAAAGCTTGTTTTAAATGAAACAGATATCTTATTTTCATAGTTAAATTAAAATCCTTAAATGATATTTTCTGGCCCTTGTACCATTTATTGAAAAGATTGATTTTAATGAATCAGATATCTTTTTTTATAGGTAAATTAAAAATCCTTAAATGATATTTACTAGTCCTTGTACCATTAATGAAAAGATTGAATTTATTAAAAAGATATCTTATTTCCATAGATAAATTTAATTTCTTAAATGAAATTTACTAGCTCTTGTACCATTTATTGAAAGCTTGATTTTAATGAAACAGATATTTTATTTTCATAGGTAACTTAAAATCCTTAAATTATATTTTCTGGCCCTTTCACCAAAAATTAAAATGCTTGATTTTATGAAGTAGATATTTTATTTTCAGAGGTAAATTAAAATCATTAAATGATATTTTCTAGCCCTAGTACCATTTATTAAATAGTTTGATTTTAATGAAACAGATATCTTATTTACATAGTAAAATTAAAATTCTTAAATATTTTCTAGCCATTGTACCATTTATTGAAAAGCTTGTTTTTAATGAAACAGATATCTTATTTTCATAGGTAAATTTAAAATCCTTAAATGATATTTTCTGGCCCTTGAACCATTTATTGTAAAGGTTGATTAGAATGTGACATATATTTTATTTTTATTGGTTAATTAAAATCCTTAAATGATATTTTCTAGTCTTTGTACCATTTATTGAAAAGCTTGATTTTACTGAAACAGCTATATTTTTATCATGGCTAAATTAAAAATCTTAAACGATTTTTTCTAGCCCTAGTAGCATTTATTGAAAAGCATAATTTAAATGAAATAGAAATTTTAATTTATATATAAATTAAAATCCTTAAATGAGATTTTCTAGTCGTTGTACCATTTATTAAAAAGCTTGATATTAATGAAATATATATATATTTTTTTCATTGCTAAATTAAAATTCTTAAATGATATTTTCTATCTCTTGTACCATTTATGTAAAAGCTTGATTTAATGAAACAGATATCTTATATTCATAGTTTAATTCAAAAACCTTAAAAAATATTTTATAGCCTTTGTACCATTAATTGAAATGCTTGATTTTAATGGAAAAGATATCTTATTTTAATAGGTAAATTAAAAAATCAATCAAATGATATTTCCTAACCCTTGTAACATTTATGGAAAAGTTTGATTTTAATAAAACAGATATCTTATTTTCATAAGTAAATTACAATCCCTAAATGATATTTTCTGGCCCTTGTACAATTTATTGAAAAGCTTGATTTTTATATCAGTTATTAAATTTTCATAGGTATATAAATTCTATAAATTATATTTTATTAGCCCTGTACCATTTATTGAAAAGTTTGATTTTAATGAATTAGTTTTTTTTATAGGTAAATTCAAAATATAAAAACTTTTTTTCCAGCCCTTATAACATTTATTCCAAAGTTTGAATTTATAAAACATATATTTTATTTTCATAGGTAAATTAAAACCCTTAAATATTTTTTAGCAATTTTACCATTTATTAAAAAGCAAATTTTTTAATGGAACATATATCTTATTTTCATAGGTAAATGAAATCCTTAAAAAATATTTTCTGGCCCTTGCACTATTTATTGAAAAGCTTGATTTAAATGAAATAGATAGGCCTATATATTTTTTTCATACGTAAATTAAAAATATTTTCTAGCCATTGTACCATTTAATGAAAAGATTGATTTTATTAAAAAGGTATCATATCTTCATAGGAAAATTATAAATCCTTAAATGAAATTTACTAGTTCTTGTACCATTTATTGAAAGCTTGATTTTAATGAAACAGATATCTTATATTCATAGGTAAATAAAAAATCAATTAAATGATATTTCCTAACCTTTGTACCATTTATGGAAAAGAAAGATTTTAAGGAAGCAGATATAATATTTTCATAGGTAAATTAGAAATCCTTAAATTATATTTGCTAGCTCTTGTATTATTTATTGAAAAGCTTGATTTTAATGATGCAGATATATTATTTTCATAGGTAAATTAAAATTCTTAAATATTTTCTAGCCTTTGTACCATTTATTGAAAACCTTAATTTTATTAACGAAGCAGATATATTATATTCATATGTAATTTAAAAACCCTCAAATGATATTTTCTAATCCTTGTACCATTTATTGAAAAGCTTGATTTCAATGAAACAGATATATTTTTATCATGGCTAAATTAAAATCCTTAAACGATTTTTTCTAGCCCTTGTACCATTTATTGAAAAGCTTGATTTATATGAAATATAAATTTTAATTTATAGCTAAATTTAAATCCTTAAATAATATTTTATATTCGTTGTACCATTTATTAAATAGCTTGATTTTAATGAAACAAATATATGTTTTTTTCATAGCTAAATTAAAATTATTTTTTAATATTTTATATCCCTTGTTTGATTTATTGAAAAGATTAATTTGAATGAAACAGATATCTTATTTTCATAGGTAAATTATAAATCCTTAAATTATATTTTATATCCCTTGTACCATTTATTGAAATGCTTGATTTAGATGAAACAGATATCTTATTTTCATAGGTAAATTAAAATCCCTAAATGATTTTTTCTGGCCCTTCTACCATTTATTGAAAATCTTGTTTTTAATGAAATAAATAGTTTATTTTCATAGGTACATAAAATTCATAAATGATATTTTTTAGCCCTGTACCATTTATTGAAAAGTTTGATTTTAATTAAATAGATATTTTATTTTTATAGGTAAATTTAAATCATTAAATCATATTTTCTAGCCCTTATAACATTTATTGAAAAAGTTTGATTTAATGATACATATATTATTTTCATAGGTAAATTAAAACCCTAATATTATTTTTGCAATTTTACCATTTATTGAAAAACTTGATTTTAATGAAACAGATATCGTATTTTCAAAGGTAAATTAAATTTCCTTAAATAATATTTTCAAGTCCTTATACCATTTATTGAAAAGCTTGATTTTAATGAAACACATATATTATTTTCATAGGTAAATTAAAAATCCTTAAATAATATTTTATAGCTATTGTACCATTTATTTAGAACCTTGATTTTAATTAAAAAGGTATATTATTTTAATAGGTTAATTAAAATCATTAAATGATATTTTCTAGGCCTTATACCATTTATTGAAATAGTTTGATTATAATAAAAAAGATAACTTTTTGCATAGTTAAATTTAAATTCTTAAATATTTTAGCCCTTGTATCCTTTATTGAAAAGCTTGATTTTAAAGAAACAGATAACTTATTTTCATAGGTAAATTAAAATCCTTATATAATATTTTCTGGCCCTTCAACCATTTATTGAAAAGCTTGATTTTAATGTAGGAGATATCTTATTTTCGTAGGTAAATTAAATTCCTTAAGTGATATTTTCTAACATTTGTACCATTTATTGAAATGCTTGAATTCAATGAGACAGATATCTTATTTTAATAGGTAAATTTAAAATCATTAAATGTTATGTTCTAGCCCTTGTACCATTTATTGAAATGTTTGATATTAATGAAACTGATATCTTATTTTCATAGGTAAATTAAAATCCTTAAATGATATTTTTTAGCCCTAATAACAATAATTGAAAAGCTTGACTTTAATGAAACAGATAACTTTATTTCATAGGTAAATTAAAATCCTTAAAAGATATTTTCTAAACATCATACCATTTATTGAATAACTTGATTTAATGAAACAGATATCTTATTTTCATAGGTAAATTAATATCCTAAATGATATTTTCTGGCCCCTGTAGCATTTATTGAAAAGCTTGATTATAATGAAATAGATATTTTATTTTCATAGGTAAAATTAAAATCATTAATGATATTTTCTTAACCTTGTACCATTTATTATAAAGCTTGATTTTAATGAAAATGATATCTTATTTTCATAGGTTAATTAAAAACCCTAAATTTTTTCTAGCCATTTTTTTCATTTATTGAAAAGCATGATTTTAATGAAACAGATATCTTATTTTCATATGTTTATTAATAATCCTTAAATTTTATTTTCCAGCCGTTGTACCATTCATTGAAAGGCTACAGTTTACAAAACATATATTTAATTTCATAGGTAAATAAAAATCCTTAAATGGTATTTTCTGGCCTTTATACCATTAATTGAAAAGCTTCATTTTAATGAAATATATATTTTATTTTCACAGGAAAAAATTAAAATAATTAAATTATATTTTCTAGGCCCTATCCCATTAATTGAAAAAGTTTGATTATAATAAAACAGAAAAATTAATTTCATAGTTAGATTAAAATTTTTATATTTTTTATGCCATTGTACCGTTTTATTGAAGAGCATGATTTTAATGAAACAGATATCTTATTTTCATAAGTAAATTAAAATCCTTAAATGATATTTTCTGGCCCTTGTAACATTTATTGAAAAGCTTGATATTAATTAGACAGTAATTTTCTTTCATAGGTAAATTAAAGTACTTAAATATAATTTTCTAGTCCTTGTACAATTTTTTGAAAAGGTTGATTTTAAAGAAATTGATATTTAATTTTTATTGTTTAAATTAAATCCTTAAATGATATTTTTTAGCCCTTGTAACATTAATTAAAAAGCTTGACTTTAATGAAACAGATAACTTTATTTCATAGGTAAATTAAAATCCTTAAAAGATATTTTCTAGCCCTTTTACCATTTATTAAAAAAGCTTAATATTATATAATGAAACAGAAATCTTATTTTCTTAGGTAAATAAAAACCTTAAAAAATATTTTCTGGTCCTCGTACCAGTTATTGGAAAAAATGATTTTAATGAAACGGATATGTTATTATCATAGATAATTAAAATCCTTAAAAATAATATTCTAGCCATTGTACCATTTATTGTAAAGCTAGATTGTAATGAAACAGATATATTATTTTCATAGGTAAATTAAAACCCTCAAATATTTTCTAGCCATTGAACCATTGATTGATAAACTTGATTTTAATGAAACAGATATCTTATTTTAATAGGTAAATTAAAAAACCTTAAATCATATTTTCTAGTCCTGGTAACATTTATTAAAAAGCTACATTTTAATGAAACAGATATCTTATTTGCATAGGTAAATAAAAAAAAAATATTTTCTGGCCCTCGTACCATTTATTGAAATGCTTGATTTTAATGAAATAGATATTTTATTTTCATATGTAAATTAAAATCATTAAATGATATTTGCTAGCCCTTGTACATTTTATAAAATAGCTTCATTATAATGAAACAGATATCTTACTTACATAGTAAAATTAAAATTCTTAAATATTTTCTTGCCTTTGTACCATTTATTGAAAAGCTTGATTTTAATGAAACAGAAATTTTATTTTTATAGGTTAATTAAAATCCTTAAATGATATTTTCTAGCCCTGGTACCATTTATTAAATAGTTTGATTTTAATGAAACAGATATATTATTTTCACTGTAAAATTAAATTTCTTAAATATTTTCTAGCCCTTGTACCATTTATTGAAAAGCTTGTTTTAAATGAAACAGATATCTTATTTTCATAGTTAAATTAAAATCCGTAAATGATATTTTCTGGCCCTTGTACCATTCATTGAAAAGATTGATTTTAATGAATCAGATATCTTTTTTTATAGGTAAATTAAAAATCCTTAAATGATATTTACTAGTCCTTGTACCATTAATGAAAAAAAGGAATTTATCAAAAAGATATCTTATTACCATAGATAAATTTAATTTCTTAAATGAAATTTACTAGCTCTTGTACCATTTATTGAAAGCTTGATTTTAATGAAACAGATATTTTATTTTTATAGGTAACTTAAAATCCTTAAATTATATTTTCTGGACCTTTCACCAAAAATTAAAATGCTTAATTTTATGAAATAGATATTTTATTTTCAGAGGTAAATTAAAATCATTAAATGATATTTTCTAGCCCTAGTACTATTTATTAAATAGTTTGATTTTAATGAAACAGATATCTTATTTACATAGTAAAATTAAAATTCTTAAATATTTTCTAGCCATTGTACCATTTATTGAAAAGCTTGTTTTTAATGAAACAGATATCTTATTTTCATAGGTAAATTTAAAATCCTTAAATGATATTTTCTGGCCCTTGAACCATTTATTGTAAAGGTTGATTAGAATGTGACATATATTTTATTTTTATTGGTTAATTAAAATCCTTAAATGATATATTCTAGTCTTTGTACCATTTATTGAATAGCTTGATTTTACTGAAACAGCTATATTTTTATCATGGCTAAATTAAAATTCTTAAACGATTTTTTCTAGCCCTAGTAGCATTTATTGAAAAGCATAATTTAAATGAAATAGAAATTTTAATTTATATGTAAATTAAAATCCTTAAATGAGATTTTCTAGTCGTTGTACCATTTATTAAAAAGCTTGATATTATTAAAAAAAATATATATTTTTTTCATTGCTAAATTAAAATTCTTAAATGATATTTTCTATCCCTTGTACCATTTATGTAAAAGCTTGATTTAATGAAACATATATCTTATATTCATAGTTTAATTCAAAAACCTTAAAATATATTTTAAAGCCTTTGTACCATTTATTGAAATGCTTGATTTTAATGGAAAAGATATCTTATTTTAATAGATAAATTAAAAAATCAATCAAATAATATTTCCTAACCCTTGTAACATTTATGGAAAAGTTTGATTTTAATAAAACAGATATCTTATTTTCATAAGTAAATTAAAATCCTTAAATTATATTTTCTGGCCCTTGTAACATTTATTGAAAAGCTTGATATTAATGAGACAGTAATTTTCTTTCATAGGTAAATTAAAGTACTTAAATATAATTTTCTAGTCCTTGTACAATTTTTTGAAAAGGTTGATTTTAAAGAAATTGATATTTAATTTTTATTGTTTAAATTAAATCCTTAAATGATATTTTTTAGCCCTTGTAACATTAATTAAAATGCTTGACTTTAATGAAACAGATAACTTTATTTCATAGGTAAATTAAAATCCTTAAAAGATATTTTCTAGCCCTTTTACCATTTATTAAAAAGCTTAATATTAATGAAACAGAAATCTTATTTTCTTAGGTAAATAAAAACCTTAAAAAATATTTTCTGGTCCTCGTACCAGTTATTGGAAAAAATGATTTTAATGAAACGGATATGTTATTTTCATAGATAATTAAATCCATAAAAATAATATTCTAGCCATTGTACCATTAATTGTAAAGCTAGATTGTAATGAAACAGATATCTTATTTTCATAGGTAAATTAAAAAACCTTAAATTATATTTTCTAGTCCTGGTAACATTTATTAAAAAGCTACATTTTAATGAAACAGATATCTTATTTGCATAGGTAAATAAAATCCTTAAAAAAAATTTTCTGGCCCTCGTACCATTTATTAATATGCTTGATTTTAATGAAATAGATATTTTATTTTTTAATGTAAATTAAAATCATTAAATGATATTTGCTAGCCCTTGTACATTTTATAAAATAGCTTCATTATAATGAAACAGATATCTTACTTACATAGTAAAATTAAAATTCTTAAATATTTTCTAGCCTTTGTACCATTTATTGAAAAGCTTGATTTTATTGAAACAGAAAATTTATTTTTATGGGTTAATTAAAATCCTTAAATGATATTTTCTAGCCCTGGTACCATTTATTAAATAGTTTGATTTTAATGAAACAGATATATTATTTTCATTGTAAAATAAAATTTCTTATATATTTTCTAGCCCTTGTACCATTTATTGAAAAGCTTGTTTTAAATGAAACATATCTTATTTTCATAGTTAAATTAAAATCCTTAAATGATATTTTCTGGCCCTTGTACCATTTATTGAAAAGATTGATTTTAATGTATCAGATATCTTATTTTCATAGGTAAATTAAAAATCCTTAAATGATATTTTCTAGTCCTTGTACCATTTATGAAAAGATTGAATTTATTAAAAAGATATCTTATTTCCATAGATAAATTTAATTTATTAAATGAAATTTACTAGCTCTTGTACCATTTATTGAAAGTTTGATTTTAATGAAACAGATATTTTATTTTCATAGGTAACTTAAAATCCTTAAATTATATTTTCTGGCCCTTTAAGCAAAATTTAAAATGCTTGATTTTATGAAATAGATATTTTATTTTCAGAGGTAAATTAAAATCATTAAATTATATTTTATAGCCCTAGTGCCATTTATTAAATAGTTTGATTTTAATGAAAAAGATATCTTATTTACATAGTAAAATTAAAATTCTCAAATATTTTCTAGCCATTGTACCATTTATTGAAAAGCTTGTTTTTAATGAAACAGATATCTTATTTTCATAGGTAAATTTAAAATTTTAAATGATATTTTCTGGCCCTTGAACCAAATATTGAAAAGCTTGATTTGAATGTGACAGATATTTTATTTTTATTGGTTAATTTAAATCCTTAAATGATATTTTATAGTCCTTGTACCATTTATTGAAAAACTTGATTTTACTGAAACAGATATATTTTTATCATGGCTAAATTAAAATTCTTAAACGATTTTTCTAGCCCTTGTAGCATTTATTGAAAAGCATGATTTAAAAAAATAGAAATTTTAATTTATATGTAAATTAAAATCCTTAAATGAGATTTTCTAGTCGTTGTACCATTTATTAAAAAGCTTGATATTAATGAAATATATATATATTTTTTTCATTGTTAAATTAAAATTCTTAAATGGTAATTTCTATCCCTTGTACCATTTATGTAATAGCTTGATTTCATGAAACAGATATCTTATTTTAATAGGTAAATTAAAAAATCAATCAAATGATATTTCCTAACCCTTGTAACATTTATGGAAAAGTTTGATTTTAATAAAACAGATATCTTATTTTCATAAATAAATTAAATTTAAATCCCTAAATGTTATTTTCTGGCCCTTGTACAATTTATTGAAATGCTTGATTTTTATATCAGCTATTAAATTTTCATAGGTATATAAATTTTATAAATTATATTTTTTCAGCCCTGTACCATTTATTGAAAAGTTTGATTTAAATGAATTAGATATATTTTTATAGGTAAATTCAAATTATAAAAACTTTTTTTCCAGGCCTTATAACATTTATTCCAAAGCTTGAATTTATAAAACATATATTTTATTTTCATAGGTAAATTAAAACCCTTAAATAATTTTTAGCAATTTTACCATTTATTAAAAAGCAATTTTTAATGGAACATATATCTTATTTTCATAGGTAAATAAAATCCTTAAAAAATATTTTCTGGCCCTTGCACTAATTATTGAAAAGCTTGATTGAAATGAAATTGATATATATTTTTTTCATACGTAAATTAATGATATTTTCTAGCCATTGTACCATTTAATGATAAGATTGATTTTATTAAAAAGGTATCTTATCTTCATAGGAAAATTATAAATCCTTAAATGAAATTTACTAGTTCTTGTACCATTTATTGAAAGCTTGATTTTAATGAAACAGATATCTTATATTCATAGGTAAATTAAAAATCAATTAAATGATATTTCCTAACCTTTGTACCATTTATGGAATAGCAAGATTTTAATGAAGCAGATATAATATTTTCATAGGTAAATTAAAAATCCTTAAATTATATTTTCTAGCTCTCGTATTATTTATTGAAAAGCTTGATTTTAATGATGCAGATATCTTATTTTCATAGGTAAAAAAAATTCTTAAATATTTTCTAGCCCTTGTACCATTTATTGAAAACCTTAATTTTATTAACGAAACAGATATCGTATTTTCAGAGGTAAATTAAATTTCCTTAAATAATATTTTCTAGCCCTTATACCATTTATTGAAAAGCTTGATTTTAATGAAACAAATATATTATTTTCATAGGTTAATTAAAAATCCTTAAATAATATTTTCTAGCTCTTGTACCATTTATTTATAACCTTGATTTTAATGAAATAGATATTTTATTTTAATAGGTTAATTAAAATCATTAAATGAAATTTTCTAGGCCTTATACCATTTATTGAAATAGTTTGATTATAATAAAAAAGATAACTTTTTTCATAGTTAAATTTAAATTCTTATATATTTTAGCCCTTGTATCCTTTATTGAAAAGCTTGATTTTAATGAAACAGATAACTTATTTAAATAGGTAAATTAAAAGCCTTATATAATATTTTCTGGCCCTTCAACCATTTATTGAAAAGCTTGATTTTAATGTAGGAATATATTATTTTCGTAGATAAATTAAATTCCTTAAGTGATATTTTCTAACTTTTGTACCATTTATTGAAATGCTTGAATTTAATGAGACAGATATCTTATTTTAATAGGTAAATTTAAAATCATTAAATGTTATGTTCTAGCCCTTGTACCATTTATTGAAATGATTGATATTAATGAAACTGATATTTTATTTTCATAGGTAAATTAAAATCCTTAAATTATATTATCTATGACATGTACCATTTATGAAAAGGTTGATTTTAATGAAATTGATATTTAATTTTTATTGTTTAAATTAAATCCTTAAATGATATTTTTAGCCCTTGTAACATTAATTGAAAAGCTTGACTTAAATGAAACAGATAACTTTATTTCATAGGTAAATTAAAATCCTTAAAATATATTTTCTAAACATCATACCATTTATTTAACTTGATTTAATGAAACAGATATCTTATTTTCATAGGTAAATTAAAATCCTTAAATGATATTTTCTGGCCCCTGTAGCATTTATTGAAAAGCTTGATTATAATGAAATAGATATTTTATTTTCATAGGTAAAATTAAAATCATTAATGATATTTTCTAAACCTTGTGCAATTTATTATAAAGCTTGATTTTAATGAAAAAGATATCTTATTTTCATAGGTTAATTAAAATCCCTAAATTATTTCTAGCCATTTTTTTCATTTATTGAAAAGCATGTTTTTAATGAAACATATATCTTATTTTCATATGTTAATTAATAATCATAAAATTTTATTTTCCAGTCGTTGTACCATTCATTGAAAGGCTTGAGTTTATGAAACATATATTTAATTTCATAGGTAAATTAAAATCCTTAAATGGTATTTTCTGGCCTTTATACCATTAATTGAAAAGCTTGATTTTAATGAAATAGATATTTTATTTTCATAGGCAAATTAAAATAATTAAATTATATTTTCTAGGCCCTATACCATTAATTGAAAAAGTTTGATTATAATGAAACAGAAAACTTATTTTCATAGTTAGATTAAATTTTTTATATATTTTATGCGATTGAACCATTTATTGAAGAGCATGATTTGAATGAAACTGATATCTTATTTTCATAAGTAAATTAAAATCTTTAAATGATATTTTCTGGCCCTTGTAACATTTTTCGAAAAGCTTGATTTTAATGAGACAGAAATTTTCTTTCATAGGTAAATTAAAATACTTAAATATAATTTTCTAGTCCTTGTACCATTTATTGAAAAGCTTGGTTTTAATAAAACAGATATCTTATTTTTATAGGTATATTAAAACGTCTAAAATGATATTTACTAGCCCTTGTACCAATTATTAAAATGCATGATTTTAATTATACATATATCTTATTTTCATAGGTAAATTAAAAATACTTAAAAGATATTTTCTAGCCCTTTTACCATTTATTAAAAAGCTTAATATTAATGAAACAGAAATCTTATTTTCTTAGGTAAATAAAAACCTTAAAAAATAATTTTCTGGTCCTCGTACCAGTTATTGAAAAAATTGATTTTAATGATACGGATATGTTATTTATAGGTAAATTAAAATCCTTAAAAGATAATATTCTAGCCATTGTACCATTTATTGTAAAGCTAGATTGTAATGAAACAGATATTTTATTTTCATAAGTAAATTAAAACCCTTAAATATTTTCTAGCCATAGAACCATTGATTGATAAAATTGATTTTAATGAAACAGATATCTTATTTTCATAGGTAAATTAAAAAACCTTAAATGATATTTTCTTGTTCTGGTAACATTTATTAAAAAGCTACATTTTAATGAAACTGATATCTTATTTGCATAGGTAAATAAAATCCTTAAAAAATATTTTCTGGCCCTCGTACCATTTATTAAAATGCTTGATTTTAATGAAATAGATATTTTATTTCTTATGTAAATTAAAATCATTAAATTATATTTGCTAGCCCTTGTACATTTTATAAAATAGCTTCATTATAATGAAACAGATATCTTACTTACATAGTAAAATTAAAATTCTTAAATATTTTCTAGCCTTTGTACCATTTATTGAAAAGCTTGATTTTAATGAAACAGATATTTTATTTTTATAGGTTAATTAAAATACTTAAATGATATTTTCTAGCCCTGGTACCATTTATTAAATAGTTTGATTTTAATGAAACAGATATATTATTTTCATTGTAAAATTAAATTTCTTAAATATTTTCTAGCCCTTGTACCATTTATTGAAAAGCTTGTTTTAAATGAAACGAATATCTTATTTTCATAGTTAAATTAAATTCCTTAAATGATATTTTCTGGCCCTTGTACCATTTATTGAAAAGATTGATTTTAATGAATCAGATATCTTATTTTCATAGGTAAATTAAAAATCCTTAAATGATATTTTCAAGTCCTTGTACCATTAATGAAAAGATTGAATTTATTAAAAAGATATCTTATTTCCATAGATAAATTTTATTTTTTAAATGAAATTTACTAGCTCTTGTACCATTTATTGAAAGCTTGATTTTAATGAAACAGATATTTTATTTTCATAGGTAACTTAAAATCCTTAAATTATATTTTCTGGCCCTTTAACCAAAAATTAAAAAGCTTGTTTTTATGAAATAGATATTTTATTTTGAGAGGTAAATTAAAATCATTAAATGATATTTTCTAGCTCTAGTACCATTTATTAAATAGTATGATTTTAATGAAACAGATATCTTATTTACATAGTAAAATTAAAATTCTTAAATATTTTCTAGCCATTGTACCATTTATTGAAAAGCTTGTTTTTAATGAAACAGATATCTTATTTTCATAGGTAAATTTAAAATCCTTAAATGATATTTTCTGGCCCTTGAACCATTTATTGAAAAGCTTGATTTGAATGTGACATATATATTTTATTTTTATTGGTTAATTTAAATCCTTAAATGATATTTTCCAGTCCTTGTACCATTTATTGAAAAGCTTGATTTTACTGAAACAGATATATTTTTATCATGGCTAAATTAAAATTCTTAAACGATTTTTCTAGCCCTTGTAGCATTTATTGAAAAGCATGATTTAAAAAAATAGAAATTTTAATTTATATGTAAATTAAAATCCTTAAATGAGATTTTCTATTCGTTGTACCATTTATTAAAAAGCTTGATATTAATGAAATATATATATATATTTTTTTCATTGCTAAATTAAAATTCTTAAATGATAATTTCTATCCCTTGTACCATTTATGTAATAGCTTGATTTCATGAAACAGATATCTTATATTCATATTTTAATTCAAACACCTTAAATTATATTTTATAGCCTTTGTACCATTAATTGAAATGCTTGATTTTAATGAAAAAGATATCTTATTTTAATAGATAAATTAAAAAAATCAATTAAATGATATTTCCTAACCCTTGTACCAATAATGGAAAAGTTTGATTTTAATAAAACAGATATCTTATTTTCATAGGTAAGTTAAAATCCCTAAATGATATTTTCTGGCCCTTGTTCAATTTATTGAAAAGCTTGATTTTTATATCAGACATTTTATTTTCATAGGTATATAAATTCCATAAATAATTTTTTTTAGCCCTGTACCATTTATTGAAAAGTTTGATTTTAATGACTTAGATATATTTTTATAGGTAAATTCAAATTATAAAAATTTTTTTCCAACCCTTATAACATTTATTCCAAAGTTTGAATTTATAACACATATATTTTATTTTCATAGGTAAATTAAAACCCTTAAATAATTTTTAGCAATTTTACCATTTATTAAAAAGCAATTTTTTAATGGAACATATATCTTATTTTCATAGGTAAATAAAATCCTTAAAAAATATTTTCTGGCCCTTGTACCATTTATTGAAAGCTTAATTTTAATGAAACAGATATCTTATATTCATAGGTAAATTAAAAATCAATTAAATGATATTTCCTAATCTCTGTACCATTTATGGAAAAGCAAGATTTTAATGAAGCAGATATAATAATTTCATAGGTAAATTAAAAATCCTTAAATTATATTTTCTAGCTCTGGTATTATTTATTGAAAACTTTATTTTAATGATGCAGATATCTTATTTTCATAGGTAAATTAAAATTCTTAAATATATACTAGCCCTTGTACCATTTATTGAAAACCTAAATTTTATTAACGAAGCAGATATATTATTTTCATAGGTAAATTAAAAATCCTTAAATGATATTTTCTAACCCTCGTACCATTTATTGAAAAGCTTGATTTCAATGAAACAGATATATTTTTATCATGGCTAAATTAAAAACCTTAAACGATTTTTTCTAGCCCTTGTACCATTTATTGAAAAGCTTGATTTATATGAAATATAAATTTTAATTTATAGATAAATTTAAATCCTTAAATGATATTTTCTAGTCATTGTACCATTTATTTAAAAGCCTGATATTAATGAAAGAGATATTTTTTTTTATAGCTAACTAAAATTCTTAAATGATATTCTCTATCCTTTGTACCATTTAATGAAAATCTTGATTTAATGAAACAGGTATCTTATTTTAATAGGTTAATTAAAAATCTTTAAATTATATTTTATTGCCTTTGTACCATTAATTGAAATGCTTGATTTTAATGAAACAGATATCTTATTTTCATAGGTAAATTAAAATCCCTAAATGATATTTTCTGGCCCTTGTACCATTTATTGAAAAGTTTATTTTAATAAAACAGATATGTAATTTTCATAGGTAAATTAAAATCCCTAAATGATATTTTCTGTCCCTTGTACCATTTATTGAAAAGCTTGATTTTTATATTTGATATTTAATTTTCATAGGTATATAAATTCCATAAAGGATATTTTTTTTTAGTCCTGTACCATTTATTGAAAGGTTTTTTTTTAATAAATTAGATATTTTTTATAGGTAAATTGAAATCATTAAATCTTTTTTTCTAGCTCTTATAACATTTATTGAAAAAGTTTGATTTTATAAACCATATATATTATTTTTATAGGTAAATTAAAACCCTTAAATAATTTTTAGCAATTTAACCATTTATTGAAAAGCTTGATTTTAATGAAACAGATATATTATTTTCTTAGGTAAATTAAAAACCCTTAAATGATATTTTCTAGCTCTTGTACCATTTATTTAGAAGCTTGAATTTAATGAATTATATATTTTATTTTAATAAATTAATTAAAATCATTAAATGATATTTTCTAGGCCTTATACAATTTATTGAATGGCTTAATTTAATGAAACAGATATCTTATTTGCATAGGTAAATAAAATCCTTAAAAAATATTTTCTGGCCCTCGTACCATTTATTAAAATGCTTGATTTTAATGAAATAGATATTTTATTTTTTAATGTAAATTAAAATCATTAAATGATATTTGCTAGCCCTTGTACATTTTATAAAATAGCTTCATTATAATTAAACAGATATCTTACTTACATAGTAAAATTAAAATTCTTAAATATTTTCTAGCCTTTGTACCATTTATTGAAAAGCTTGATTTTAATGAAACAGATATTTTATTTTTATAGGTTAATTAAAATACTTAAATTATATTTTCTAGCCCTGGTACCATTTATTAAATAGTTTGATTTTAATGAAACAGATATATTATTTTCATTGTAAAATTAAATTTCTTAAATATTTTCTAGCCCTTGTACCATTTATTGAAAAGCTTGTTTTAAATGAAACGGATATCTTATTTTCATAGTTAAATTAAATTCCTTAAATGATATTTTCTGGCCCTTGTACCATTTATTGAAAAGATTGATTTTAATGAATCAGATATCTTATTTTCATAGGTAAATTAAAAATCCTTAAATGATATTTTCAAGTCCTTGTACCATTAATGAAAAGATTGAATTTATTAAAAAGATATCTTATTTCCATAGATAAATTTAATTTCTTAAATGAAATTTACTAGCTCTTGTACCATTTATTAAAAGCTTGATTTTAATGAAACAGATATTTTATTTTCATAGGTAACTTAAAATCCTTAAATTATATTTTCTGGCCCTTTAACCAAAAATTAAAATGCTTGATTTTATGAAATAGATATTTTATTTTCAGAGGTAAATTAAAATCATTAAATGATATTTTCTAGCCCTAGTACCATTTATTAAATAGTATGATTTTAATGAAACAGATATCTTATTTACATAGAAAAATTAAAATTCTTAAATATTTTCTAGCCATTTTACCATTTATTGAAAAGCTTGTTTTTAATGAAACAGATATCTTATTTTCATAGGTAAATTTAAAATCCTTAAATGATATTTTCTGGCCCTTGAACCATATATTGAAAAGCTTGATTTGAATGTGACAGATATTTTATTTTTATTGGTTAATTTAAATCCTTAAATGATATTTTCTAGTCCTTGTACCATTTATTGAAAAGCTTGATTTTACTGAAACAGATATATTTTTATCATGGCTAAATTAAAATTCTTAAACGATTTTTTCTAGCCCTTGTAGCATTTATTGAAAAGCATGATTTAAATGAAATAGAAATTTTAATTTATATGTAAATTAAAATCCTTAAATGAGATTTTCTAGTCTTTGTACCATTTATTAAAAAGCTTGATATTAATGAAATATATATATATATTTTTTTCATTGCTAAATTAAAATTCTTAAATGATAATTTCTATCCCTTGTACCATTTATGTAATAGCTTGATTTCATGAAACAGATATCTTATATTCATATTTTAATTCAAACACCTTAAATTATATTTTATAGCCTTTGTACCATTAATTGAAATGCTTGATTTTAATGAAAAAGATATCTTATTTTAATAGATAAATTTAAAAAATCAATTAAATGATATTTCCTAACCCTTGTACCATTTATGGAAAAGTTTGATTTTAATAAAACAGATATCTTATTTTCATAGGTAAGTTAAAATCCCTAAATGATATTTTCTGGCCCTTGTTCAATTTATTGAAAAGCTTGATTTTTATATCAGACATTTAATTTTCATAGGTATATAAATTCCATAAATAATTTTTTTTAGCCCTGTACCATTTATTGAAAAGTTTGATTTTAATGAATTAGATATATTTTTATAGGTAAATTCAAATTATAAAAACTTTTTTTCCAGCCCTTATAACATTTATTCCAAAGTTTGAATTTATAAAACATATATTTTATTTTCATAGGTAAATTAAAACCCTTAAATAATTTTTAGCAACTTTACCATTTATTAAAAAGCAATTTTTTAATGGAACATATATCTTATTTTCATAGGTAAATAAAATCCTTAAAAAATATTTTCTGGCCCTTGTACCATTTATTGAAAGCTTAATTTTAATGAAACAGATATCTTATATTCATAGGTAAATTAAAAATCAATTAAATGATATTTCCTAATCTTTGTACCATTTATGGAAAAGCAAGATTTTAATGAAGCAGATATAATAATTTCATAGGTAAATTAAAAATCCTTAAATTATATTTTCTAGCTCTTGTATTATTTATTGAAAACTTTATTTTAATGATGCAGATATCTTATTTTCATAGGTAAATTAAAATTCTTAAATATATCCTAGCCCTTGTACCATTTATTGAAAACCTAAATTTTATTAACGAAGCAGATATATTATTTTCATAGGTAAATTAAAAATCCTTAAATGATATTTTCTAACCCTTGTACCATTTATTGAAAAGCTTGATTTCAATGAAACAGATATATTTTTATCATGGCTAAATTAAAAACCTTAAACGATTTTTTCTAGCCCTTGTACCATTTATTGAAAAGCTTGATTTATATGAAATATAAATTTAAATTTATAGCTAAATTTAAATCCTTAAATGATATTTTCTAGTCATTGTACCATTTATTTAAAAGCCTGATATTAATGAAAGAGATATTTTTTTTTATAGCTAACTAAAATACTTAAATGATATTCTCTATCCTTTGTACCATTTAATGAAAATCTTGATTTAATGAAACAGGTATCTTATTTTAATAGGTTAATTAAAAATCTTTAAATTATATTTTATTGCCTTTGTACCATTAATTGAAATGCTTGATTTTAATGAAACAGATATCTTATTTTCATAGGTAAATTAAAATCCCTAAATGATATTTTCTGGCCCTTGTACCATTTATTGAAAAGTTTATTTTAATAAAACAGATATGTAATTTTCATAGGTAAATTAAAATCCCTAAATGATATTTTCTGTCCCTTGTACCATTTATTGAAAAGCTTGATTTTTATATTTGATATTTAATTTTCATAGGTATATAAATTCCATAAATGATATTTTTTTTAGCCCTGTACCATTTATTGAAATTTTTTTTTTAATAAATTAGATATTTTTTATAGGTAAATTGAAATCATTAAATCTTTTTTTCTAGCTCTTATAACATTTATGAAAAAGTTTGATTTTATAAACCATATATATTATTTTTATAGGTAAATTAAAACCCTTAAATAATTTTTAGCAATTTAACCATTTATTGAAAAGCTTGATTTTAATGAAACAGATATATTATTTTCTTAGGTAAATTAAAAACCCTTAAATGATATTTTATAGCTCTTGTACCATTTATTTAGAAGCTTGAATTTAATGAATTATATATTTTATTTTAATAGGTTAATTAAAATCATTAAATGATATTTTCTAGGCCTTATACCATTTATTGAATGGCTTGAAATTAATGAAACAGATATCTTATTTGCATAGGTAAATAAAATCCTTAAAAAATATTTTCTGGCCCTCGTACCATTTATTAAAATGCTTGATTTTAATGAAATAGATATTTTATTTTTTAATGTAAATTATAATCATTAAATGATATTTGCTAGCCCTTGTACATTTTATAAAATAGCTTCATTATAATGAAACAGATATCTTACTTACATAGTAAAATTAAAATTCTTAAATATTTTCTAGCCTTTGTACCATTTATTGAAAAGCTTGATTTTAATGAAACAGATATTTTATTTTTATAGGTTAATTAAAATACTTAAATGATATTTTCTAGCCCTGGTACCATTTATTAAATAGTTTGATTTTAATGAAACAGATATATTATTTTCATTGTAAAATTAAATTTCTTAAATATTTTCTAGCCCTTGTACCATTTATTGAAAAGCTTGTTTTAAATGAAACGGATATCTTATTTTCATAGTTAAATTAAATTCCTTAAATGATATTTTCTGGCCCTTGTACCATTTATTGAAAAGATTGATTTTAATGAATTAGATATCTTATTTTCATAGCTAAATTCAAAATCCTTAAATGATACTTTCAAGTCCTTGTACCATTAATGAAAAGATTGAATTTATTAAAAAAATATCTTATTTCCATAGATAAATTTAATTTCTTAATTGAAATTTACTAGCTCTTGTACCATTTATTAAAAGCTTGATTTTAATGAAACAGATATCTTATTTTCATAGGTAAATTTAAAATCCTTAAATGATATTTTCTGGCCCTTGAACCATTTATTGAAAAGCTTGATTTGAATGTGACAGATATTTTATTTTTATTGGTTAATTTAAATCCTTAAATGATATTTTCTAGTCCTTGTACCATTTATTGAAAAGCTTGATTTTACTGAAACAGATATATTTTTATCATGGCTAAATTAAAATTCTTAAACGATTTTTTCTAGCCCTTGTAGCATTTATTGAAAAGCATGATTTAAATGAAATAGAAATTTTAATTTATATGTAAATTTAAATCCTTAAATGAGATTTTCTAGTCGTTGTACCATTTATTAAAAAGCTTGATATTAATGAAATATATATATATTTTTTTCATTGCTAAATAAAATTCTTAAATGATAATTTCTATCCCTTGTACCATTTATGTAATAGCTTGATTTCATGAAACAGATATCTTATATTCATAGTTTAATTCAAAAACCTTAAATTATATTTTATAGCCTTTGTACCATTAATTGAAATGCTTGATTTTAATGAAAAAGATATCTTATTTTAATAGGTAAATTTAAAAAATCAATTAAATGATATTTCCTAACCCTTGTACCATTTATGGAAAAGTTTGATTTTAATAAAACAGATATCTTATTTTCATAGGTAAGTTAAAATCCCTAAATGATATTTTCTGGCCCTTTTTCAATTTATTGAAAAGCTTGATTTTTATATCAGACATTTAATTTTCATAGGTATATAAATTCCATAAATAATTTTTTTTAGCCCTGTACCATTTATTGAAAAGTTTGATTTTAATGAATTAGATATATTTTTATAGGTAAATTCAAATTATAAAAACTTTTTTTCCAGCCCTTATAACATTTATTCCAAAGTTTGAATTTATAAAACATATATTTTATTTTCATAGGTAAATTAAAACCCTTAAATAATTTTTAGCAATTTTACCAATTATTAAAAAGCAATTTTTTAATGGAACATATATCTTATTTTCATAGGTAAATAAAATCCTTAAAAAATATTTTCTGGCCCTTGTACCATTTATTGAAAGCTTAATTTTAATGAAACAGATATCTTATATTCATAGGTAAATTAAAAATAAATTAAATGTTATTTCCTAATCTTTGTACCATTTATGGAAAAGCAAGATTTTAATGAAGCAGATATAATAATTTCATAGGTAAATTAAAAATCCTTAAATTATATTTTCTAGCTCTTGTATTATTTATTGAAAACTTTATTTTAATGATGCAGATATCTTATTTTCATAGGTAAATTAAAATTCTTAAATATATCCTAGCCCTTGTACCATTTATTGAAAACCTAAATTTTATTAACGAAGAAGATATATTATTTTCATAGGTAAATTAAAAATCCTTAAATGAAATTTTCTAACCCTTGTACAATTTATTGAAAAGCTTGATTTCAATGAAACAGATATATTTTTATCATGGCTAAATTAAAAACCTTAAACGATTTTTTCTAGCCCTTGTACCATTTATTGAAAAGCTTGATTTATATGAAATATAAATTTTAATTTATAGCTAAATTTAAATCCTTAAATGATATTTTCTAGTCATTGTACCATTTATTTAAAAGCCTGATATTAATGAAAGAGATATTTTTTTATAGCTAACTAAAATTCTTAAATGATATTCTCTATTCTTTGTACCATTTAATGAAAATCTTGATTTAATGAAACAGGTATCTTATTTTAATAGGTTAATTAAAAATCTTTAAATTATATTTTATTGCCTTTGTACCATTAATTGAAATGCTTGATTTTAATGAAACAGATATCTTATTTTCATAGGTAAATTAAAATCCCTAAATGATTTTTTCTGGCCCTTGTACCATTTATTGAAAAGTTTATTTTAATAAAACAGATATATAATTTTAATAGGTAAATTAATATCCCTAAATGATATTTTTTGGCCCTTGTACCATTTATTGAAAAGCTTGATTTTTATATTTGATATTTAATTTTCATAGGTAAATAAATTCCATAAATGATGTTTTTTTTTTTTAGCCCTGTACCATTTATTGAAAAGTTTGATTTTAATGGATTAGATATTTTTTATAGGTAAATAGAAATCCTTAAATCTTTTTTTCTAGCCCTTATAACATTTATTGAAAAAGTTTGATTTTATAAAACATATATATTATTTTCATAGGTAAATTAAAACCCTTAAATAATTTTTAGCATTTTACCATTTATTCAAAAGCTTGATATTTAATGAATTAGATATCTTATTTTCAAAGGTAAATTTAAAATTCTTAAATTATATTTTCTAGCCTGTGTACCATTTATTGAAATACTTGATTTTAATGAAAAAGATATCTTTTTTTCATAGGTAAATTTTAAATCCTTAAATGATATTTTCTAGCCCTTGTACCATTTATTGAAAAGCTTGTGTTTAATGTGACAGATATTTTATTTTCATAGGTAAATTAAAAATCCTTAAATTTTTTTTTAGTCCTTGTACCAATTATTGAAATGCTTGATTTTAATGAAAAAGATATCGTATTTTCATAGGTAAATTTAAAATCCTTAAATGATATTTTCTAGCCCTTGTACCATTTATTGAAAAGCTTGAGTTTAATGAGACAGATATCTTATTTTCATAGGTAAATTAAAAATCCTTTAATGAAATTTTTTAGTCCTTGTACCATTTATTGAAAAGCTTGATTTTAATGAAACAGATATTTTATTTTCAAATGTATATTAAAACGTCTTAAATGATATTTTCTAGTATTGACACATTAATTAAAAAGCTTGATTATAATGAAACAGATATCTTATTTTCATAGGTAAATAAAAAACCTTAAATTATATTTTCTAGTCCTTGTACCATTTATTGAAAAGCTTGATTTTAATGAAATAGATATCTTATTTTCATAGGTAAATTAAAACCCTTAAATATTTTCTAGCCATGTACCATTTATTGATAAACTTTTTTTAATGAATTATATATCTTATTTTCATAGGTAAATTAAAAATCCTTAAATGATATTTTCTAGCCCTTTTACCATTTTTAAAAAAGCTAGATTTTTATGAAACAGATATATTATTTTCATAGGTAAATAAAATCCTTAAAAAATATTTTCTGGCCCTCGTACCATTTATATAAAAGCTTGATTTTAATGATACAGATATCTTATTTTTATAGGAAAATTAAATCCTTAAATGATATTTTCTAGCCCTTTTACCATTTATTGAAAAGCTTCAAATTAATGAAAGAGAATATCTTATTTTCATTGGTAAATTAAATTCCTTAAATGATATTTTCCAGCTATTGTTCTATTTATTGTAAAGCTTGATTTTAATGTGACAGATTTCTTATTTTATAGGTGAATTAAAATTACTGAAACTTATTATAGTTAATAGTGGAATTCTTGATAAAAATTTTATTTTAATGTAATAAAATTAATTTAATATTACTTCCATTATATTTTATATAATTAAATTATTACCTAAAGTATCAAAACATTTATGCATCATACAACAAAATATAAAAAAATAAGCTATGATTGAGCTAATGGGTTCATATCTCATGAATGGAAATTAAATCCTTTTTCTAATTATAAATAAATCTACAAATATCTTATTTTTAACTTTATTAGGCACAAGAGTATTAATTTCAATCTAATCAAATTCATGATTTTCCATTTTATTAGGGATATAAATTATTATAATATCATTTATACCATTAATTATTGAAAAAAATAACTTAACATCAAAAGAATCAGCATTAACATACTTTATAATCCAAACCATTGCATCAATATTTATTATAATATCTTTTATTACAATAATAATTTAAAAAATTATTTAATTCTTATAATAAAAGAAATATCTAATATAATAATAATAAGAGCATAATAATAAAAAGAGTTATTTCACCTTTCCATTTCTGAATACATAAAATAATTGAAGGAAAAGATGAACAAAATGTTTTATTTTAATAACATGACAAAAAAGTATTTTATTAATAATTATATCAAATATTGTCAAATAAATTGAATAAGTACATGTGCAATATTAATATATATTATCTTTGGTGCAGTAGGAAGATTAAACCAATCTTCTATTCGTAAAATTATAACTTATTCATCAATTACAAATAATGGATGAATAATAGCAGCTATATTAATTAGAGAAACTATAGGAATAAGATATTTTATAATATATACTATTATAACTGCTACTATAACTATATCAATAAATATTTTAAAAACATATTACATCAACCGGTTAATAACAGCTAACATATCAAAACCAAAACAAAAAAATTATAATAATAAATTTATTATCTATTAGAGGATTCCTCTCAATAATAGGATTTATTCGTAATTTAATAGTAATTCAATGAAATATATGAAATAATGAAATCATATTAATAAGAAAATATAGTAATAATAACCTTGTAACTATTTATTTTTATTTACGAATTATATATTCAACTTTAATATTATCCAATTCAGAACCTAAATAAAATAATAAAATTTAATAACAATAAAATAATAATAAGAGTACTATCAGTAATAGGTCTACCTTTTATTACCTTAATTATTAGATAGTATTAAGGCACCCATCGATGAATTCTCAACGTACTCGCAGTGGAACTCACGCGGCACCCATCGAGGAACTGTAGCCGAACTCGTAGTGGAACTTACGATGCAACAATCATGGAACTCTCACCGCACTCGTAGTGGAACTCACGTGGTACCCATAGTGGAACTCTTGCCGCAATCGCAGTGGAACTAACACGGCACCCTTCGAGGAATATTCACAGCATTCGCAGTGCATCTCACGCGGCACCCACCGAGGAACTGTCGCCGCAATAGTAGTGGAACTCACGAGGTACCCATCGAGGCACTCTTGCAGCACTTATAGTAAAACTCACGAGGCACCCATTGAGGAAATCTAGCCCCACTTGTGGTGGAAATCACGCGGCACTCTTCGAGGAACTTTCACCCAACTCGCAGTGCAACTCACTAGGCACGCACTGAGGTACTCTCGCCGCACTTATGGTGGAATTCACACGGTAATCATCGATGAACTCCCGCAGCATTTGGGTAGAAATCACGAGGGACCCATTTAGGAACTCTTGCAGCACTTGTTGTGTATCTAACGCAGCACCCTAACAGGAACCCTCACAGCACTCAAAGTGGAACTAACACGGCACCCTTAGAAGTTACTGTCGCCGCAATCGAAGTGGAACTCACAGACACCCATTAAGGAAATTTCGTTGTACTCGCAGTGTAACTCACTAGGCACCCTTTGAGGAACTTTCACCGCACTCGCAGTGGAACTAACGCGGCATCCTTCGAGGAACTTTCACCGCAATCGAAGTGGAACTCACAGACACCCAGGAAATTTCGGTGAACTCGCAGTGTAACTCACTAGGAACCCTTTGAGGAACTTTCACCGCACTCGGAGTGGAAATAACGCGGCACCTTTCGAGGAACTTTCACCGCACTCGCAATTGTCTTGATGTAGGCTTTAGGACATACGCCGTTGCTAAGCACAGGTATGTTTGTATAAGAAAACTACAAAAGACACAAATGCCAAAAACACAAATTAAGCAAAAAATTGCTGTTGTCAGGATAGAAACACCACACAATACTCCACAACAGGAATATGGTCAACAAACAAAGAAAAAACAAAGAAAAATGGACTAATAGAACGAAAAAAAAAACCACAAATGATGACAGCACAAAAATACCGAACCCAAAAAATTCAGCTCAACAGTTGAAACAAGGTAAAAAAAAAAAAAAAAACGAAAAGACGAAAACATACACAATAGTTTTCCAAAAAAACAGAAGAGAACGAAAAAACCTCCACAAATGATGACAGCAAAAAAATATTGAAACCAAAATTTTTTCAATACACACGCGACACCCTTCAAGGCACTTTAGCAGCTCTCGATATGGAACTAATGAGGCACAAATCTGTGCACTCTCACTGTACTTGCAGTGGACCTCACGAAACACCCATTAAGGATTTCTCACCGCACTCGCAGAGGAACTCACGTGGCACCCACCGAGGAACTCTCGCCGCACTCGCAGTGGAACTCACGCTGCACCCATTAAGGATTTCTCACCGCACTCGCAATGTAAACAACGCGCTTCCCATCGGAGAACTTTCGCCGCACTCGCAGTGGAACACACACGGCACACTTCGAGGAACTCTCACCGCACTTATGGAGGAACTCAAGCGGCAATCACAGAGGAATTCTCGTCGTATACGAAGTGGAACATACGAGGCCCCTACCGAGGAACTCTCGCCTCACCCGAAGTGGAACACACGAGGCACCCATCGAGTTGCTCTCACCGCACTCATGGTGGAACACATGCAGAAATTATCGAGGAACTCTCCCTGCACTCGTGGTGAAACTTAAGCTCCACCTGTCGATGAACTCTCGCTGATCATATGGAGCAACTCACGCGGCATTCATCTAGGAAATCCAGCAGCAATTGTGGTAGAACTCACGATGCACCCATTGAGGAACTATCACCGCACTCGTAATGGAACTCACGAGGAACCAATCGAGACACTTTAGCAGCACTCGTGGCGGAACTATGCGGCACCCATCGAGAAACTCTTGCCGCACTCGCAGTGGAACTCACAAAGCACCCATCGAGGAACTCTCGCCGCACTTAAAGTGTACTCAACGCGGCACCCATTGTAGAACTCTCACCGCACTCTCAGTTGAACTCTCGAAGCATCTACCGAGGAACTCTCGCAGCACTCGTAGTGGAACTCACGAGCCACCCTTCGAGGAATTCTCACCGCACTCGTAGTGGAACACATGCGTCAACCATCAAAGAAATCTCACCGCACTCGCCGAGGCACAAAAACGTTAACCATCGAGGAACTCTCACCACACTCGCAGTGGAACACACGCGTCACCCATTGAGGAACTCTCACCGCGATCGCAGTGGTAGTCACACGGCACCAATCGAGGCAGTATTGCTGCACAAGCAGTGGTACTCATGCGGCACCCATCGAGAAACTCTCACCGCACTCGCAGTGGAACACAGGAGTCACCCATCGAGGTACTATCACCGCACTCGCAGAGAAACACACGCGTCTCCCATCGAGGAACTCTCACCGTACTCGTAGAGGAACACACGCGTCTTCTATCGAGGAACTCTCACCGCACTCGCAGAGAAACACACGCAGCTTCCATCGAAGATCTCTCACCGCACTCGCGGAGGAACACACGCAGCTTCCATCGAGGAACTCTAACCGCACTCGCAGAGGAACACACGCGTCTTCAATCGAGGAACTCTCACTGCACTCGCAGAGGAACACACGCGTCTTCTATCGAGGAACTCTCACCGCACTCGCAGAGAAACACACGCAGCTTCCATCGAGGATCTCTCACCGCACTCGCGGAGGAACACACGCGTCTTCCATCGAGGAACTCTCAAAGCACTCGCAGAGGAACACACGCGTCTTTCATCGAGTTTACTCTCACCGCACTCGCAGAGGAACACACGCGTCTTCCATCGAGGAACTCTCACCGCACTCGCAGAGGAACACACGCGTTTTATATCGAGGAACTCTCACCGCACTGGCTGAGGAACACACGCGTCTTCCATCGAGGAACTCTCACCGCACTCGCAGAGGAACAAACGCGTCACGCATCGAGGAACTCTTACCGCACTCGCAGAGGAACACACGCAGCTTCCATCGAGGTACTCTCACCGCATTCGCAGAGGAACACACGCGTCTTCCATCGAGGAACTCTAACCGCACTCGCGGAGTGACACAAGCAGCTTCCATCGAGGAACTCTCACCGCACTCGCAGAGGAACATACGCGTTTTATATTGAGGAACTCTCACCGCACTCGCAGAGGAACACACGCAGCTTCCATCGAGGAACTCTCACCGCACTCGCAGAGGAACATACGCGTTTTATATCGAGGATATCTCACTGCACTCGCGGAGGAACACACGCGTCTTCCATCGAGGAACTCTCACCACACTCGCAGAGGAACACACGCGTCTTCCATCGAGGAACTCTTACCGCACTCGCGGAGGAACACACGCAGCTTGCATCGAGGAACTCTCACCGCACTCGCTGAGGAACACACGCGTCTTCCATCGAGAAACTCTCACCGCACTCGCGGAGGAACACACGCAGCTTCCATCGAGGAACTCTCACCGAACTCGCAGAGTTACATACGCGTTTTATATCGAGGAACTCTCACCGCACTCGCAGAGTAACACACGCAGCTTCCATCGAGGAACTCTCACCGCACTCGCAAAGGAACATACGCGTTTTATATCGAGGAACTCTCACCGCAATCGCAGTGGAACACACGCAGTTTCCATCGAGGATTTCTAACTGCACTCGCAGAGGAACATACGCGTTTTATATCGAGGAACTCTTACCGCACTCGCAGAGGAACACACGCTTCACGCATCGAGGAACTCTCACCGCACTCGCAGAGGAACACACGCAGCTTCCATCGAGGAACTCTCACCGCACTCGCAGAGGAACACACGCAGCTTCCATCGAGGAACTCTCACCGCACTCGCAGAGGAACACACGCGTCTTCCATCGAGGAACTCTCACCGCACTCGCAGAGGAACATACGCGTTTTATATCGAGGAACTCTTACCGAACTCGCGGAGGAACACACGCGTCTTCCATCGAGGAACTCTCACCGCACTCGGCGAGGAACACAGGCATCTTCCATCGAGGAACTCTCACCGACCTCGCAGAGGAACACACGCGTCTTCCATCGAGGAACTCTCACCGCACTCGCAGAGGAACATACGCGTTTTATATCGAGGAACTCTTACCGCACTCGCGGAGGAACACACGCGTCTTCCATCGAGGAACTCTCACCGCACTCGGCGAGGAAAACACGCATCTTCCATCGAGGAACTCTCACCGAACTCGCAGAGTAACATACGCGTTTTATATCGAGGAACTCTCACCGCACTCGCAGAGGAACACACGCAGCTTCCATCGAGGAACTCTCACCGCACTCGCAGAGGAACATACGCGTTTTATATCGAGAAACTCTCACCGCACTCGCAGAGGAACACACGCAGCTTCCATCGAGGAATTCTCACCGCACTCGCAGAGGAACATACGCGTTTTATATCGAGGAACTCTTACCGCAATCGCAGAGGAACACACGCGTCACGCATCGAGGAACTCTCACCGCAAACGCAGAGGAACACACGCAGCTTCCATCAAGGAACTCTCACCGCACTCGCAGAGGAACACACGCAGCTTCCATCGAGGAACTCTCACCGCACTCGCTGAGGAACACACGCGTCTTCCATCGAGGAACTCTAACCGCACTCGCGGAGTGACACAAGCAGCTTCTATCGAGGAACTCTCACCGCCCTCGCAGAGGAACACACGCGTCTTCCATCGAGGAACTTTAACCGCACTAGCGGAGTGACACAAGCAGCTTCCATCGACGAACTCTCACCGCACTCGCAGAGGAACACACGCGTCTTCCATCGAGGAATTCTTACCGCACTCGCAGAGGAACATACTCGTTTTATATCGAGGAACTCTCACCGCACTCGCAGAAGAACACACGCGTCTTCCATCGAGGAACTCTTACCGCACTCGCAGAGGAACATACGCGTTTTATATCGAGGAACTCTCACCGCACTCGCAGAGGAACACACGCGTCACGCATCGAGGAACTCTCACCGCACTCGCAGTGGAACACACGCAGCTTCCATCGAGGAACTCTCACCGCACTCGCAGAGGAACACACGCAGCTTCCATCGAGGAACTCTCAACGCACTCGCAGAGGAACACACGCTTCTTCCATCGAGGAACTCTTACCGCACTCGCTGAGGAACACACGCGTCTTCCATCGAGGAACTCTTACCGCACTCGCAGAGGAACATACCCGTTTTATATCGAGGAACTCTCACCGCACTTGTAGAGAAACACACGCGTCTTCCATCGAGGAACTCTTACCGCACTCTCAGAGGAACATACGCGTTTTATATCGAGGAACTCTCACCGCACTCGCAGAGGAACACACGCTGCTTCCACGAGGAACTCTCACCGAAATCGCAGAGTAACATACGCGTTTTATATCGAGGAACTCTCACCGCACTAGCTGAGGAACACACGCGTCTTCCATCGAGGAACTCTCACCGCACTCGCAGAGGAACATACGCGTTTTATATCGAGGAACTCTCACCGCACTCGCAGAGGAACACACGCAACTTCTATCGAGGAATTCTCACCGAACTCGCGGAGTGACACAAGCAGCTTCCATCGAGGAACTCTCACCGCACTCGCTGAGGAACACACGCGTCTTTCATCGAGGAACTCTAACCGCACTCGCGGAGTGACACATGCAGCTTCCATCAAGGAACTCTCACCGCACTCGCAGAGTAACATACGCGTTTTATATCAAGGAACTCTCACCGCACTCGCGGAGGAACACACGCGTCACGCATCGAGGAACTCTCACCGCACACGCAGAGGAACACACGCAGCTTCCATCGAGAAACTCTCACCGAACTCGCAGAGTAATATACGCGTTTTATATCGAGGAACTCTCACTGCACTGGCTGAGGAACACACGCGTCTTCCATCGACGAACTCTCACCGCACTCGCAGAGGAACATACGCGTTTTATATCGAGGAAGTCTCACCGCACTCGCAGAGGAACACACGCAACTTCTATCGAGGAACTCTAACCGCACTCGCGGAGTGACACAAGCATATTCCATCGAGGAACTTTCACCGAACTCGCTAAGGAACCCACGCGTCTTCCATCGAGGAACCTTCACCGCACTCGCGAAGGAACACACGCAGCTTCCATCAAGGAACTATCACCGCACTCGCTGAGGTACACACGCGTCTTCCATCGAGGAACTCTAACCGCACTCGCGGAGTGACACAAGCAGCTTCCATCGATGAACTCTCACCGCACTCGCTGAGGAACACACGCGTCTTCCATCGAGGAACTCTTACCGCACTCGCAGAGGAACATACGCGTTTTATATCGAGGAACTCTCACCGCACTCGCAGAGGAACACAAGCAGCTTCCATCGAGGAACTCTCACCGCTCTCGCAGAGGAACATACGCGTTTTATATCGAGGAACTCTTACCGCACTCGCAGAGGAACACACGCGTCACGCATCGAGGAACTCTCACCGCACTCGCAGAATATCACACGCAGCTTCCATCGAGGAACTCTCACCGCACTTGCAGAGGAACACACACAGCTTCCATCGAGGAACTCTCACCGCACTCGCAGAGGAACACACGCGTCACGCATCGAGGAACTCTCACCGCACACGCAGAGGAACACACGCGTCTTCCATCGAGGAACTCTCACCGCACTCGCAGAGGAACACAAGCAGCTTCCATCGAGGAACTCTCACCGCTCTCGCAGAGGAACATACGCGTTTTATATCGAGGAACTCTTACCGCACTCGCAGAGGAACACACGCGTCACGCATCGAGGAACTCTCACCGCACACGCAGAGGAACACACGCGTCTTCCATCTCGGAACTCTCACCGCTCTCGCGGAGGAACACACGCAGCTTCAATCGAGGAACTCTCACCGCACTCGATGAGGAACACACGCGTTTTCCATCGAGGAACTCTCACCGCACTCGCGGAGGAACACACGCAGCTTCCATCGAGGAACTCTCACCGAACTCGCAGAGTAACATACGCGTTTTATATCGAGGAACTCTCACCGCACTCGCAGAGTAACACACACAGCTTCCATCGAGAAACTCTCACTGCACTTGCAGAGGAACAAACGCGTTTTATATCGAGGAACTCTTACTGCACTCGCAGAGGAACACACGCGTCACGCATCGAGGAACTCTCACGACTCTCGCAGAGGAACACACGCAGCTTCCATCGAGGAACTCTCACCGCACTCGCAGAGGAACACACGCAGCTTCCATCGAGGAACTCTCACCGCACTCGCAGACGAACACACGCTTCTTCCATCGAGGAACTCTCACCGCACTCGCAGAGAAACATACGCGTTTTATATCGAGGAACTCTCACCGCACTCGCTGAGAAACACACGCGTCTTCCATCGAGGAACTCTCACCGCACTCGCAGAGGAACATACGCGTTTTATATCGAGGAACTCTCACCGCACTCGCAGAAAAACACAAGCAGCTTCCATCGAGGAACTCTCACCGCACTCGCTGAGGAACACACGCGTCTTCCATCGAGGAACTCTCACCGCACTCGCGGAGGAACACACGCAGCTTCCATCGAGGAACTCTCACCGAACTCGCTGAGGAACACAAGCGTCTTCAATCGAGGAACTCTAACTGCACTCGCGGAGTGACACAAGCAACTTCCATCGAGGAACTCTCACCGCACTCGCAGAGGAACATACGCGTTTTATATCAAGAAACTCTCACCGCACTCGCAGAGGAACACAAGCAGCTTCCATCGAGGAACTCTCATCGCACTCGCAGAGGAACATACGCGTTTTATATCGAGGAACTCTCACCGCACTGGCTGATGAACACACGCGTCCTCCATCGAGGAACTCTCACCGCACTCGCAGAGGAACATACGCGTTTTATATCGAGGAACTCTCACCGCACTCGCAGAGGAACACACGCAGCTTCCATCGAGGAACTCTCACCGCACTCGCAGAGGAACATACGCGTTTTATATTGAATAACTCTCACCGCACTCGCAGAGGAACACACGCTGCTTCCATCGAGGAACTCTCACCGAAATCGCAGAAGAACATACGCGATTTATATCGAGGAACTCTCACCGCACTCGCTGAGGAACACACGCGTCTTCCATCGAGGAACTCTTACCGCACTCGCAGAGGAACATACGCGTTTTATATCGAGGAACTCTCACCGCACTCGCAGAGGAACGCACGCAGCTTCCATCGAGGAACTCTCATGTCACTCGCAGATTAACATACGCGTTTTATATCGAGGAACTCTTACCGCACTCGCAGAGGAACACACGCGTCACGCATCGAGGAACTCTCACCGCACTCGCAGAGGAACACACGAAGCTTCCATCGAGGAACTCTTACCGCACTCACACAGGAACATACGCGTTTTATATCGAGGAACTCTCACCGCACTCGCAGAGGAACACACGCTGCTTCCATCGAGGAACTCTCACCGCACTCGCAGAAGAACATACGCGATTTATATCGAGGAACTCTCACCGCACTCGCTGAGGAACACACGCGACTTCCATCGAGGAACTCTTACCGCACTCGCAGAGGAACATACGCGTTTTATATCGAATAACTCTCACCGCACTCGCAGAGGAACACACGCAGCTTCCATCTAGGAAGTCTCACCGAACTCGCAGAGTAACATACGCGTTTTATATCGAGGAACTCTCACCGCATTTGCAGAGGAACACACGCAGCTTCCATCGAGGAACTCTCACCGCACTCGCAGAGGAACATACGCGTTTTATATCGAGGAACTCTTACATCACTCGCAGAGGAACACACGCGTCACGCATCGAGGATCTCTTACCGCACACGCAGAGGAACACACGCGTTTTATATCGAGGAACTCTAACCGCACTCGCGAAGGAACACACGCGTCAAGCATCGAGGAACTCTCACCGCACACGCAGAGGAACACACGCGTCTTCCATCGAGGAACACTCACCGCACTCGCAGAGGAACATTCGCGTCTTCCATCGAGGAACTCTCACCGAACTCGCAGAGTAACATACGTGTTTTATATCGAGGAACTCTCACCGCTTTCGCAGAGGAACACACGCAGCTTCCATCGAGGAACTCTCACCGCACTCGCAGACAAACATACGCGTTTTATATCGAGGAACTCTCACCGCACTCGCAGAGGAACACACGCAGCTTCCATCGAGGAACTCTCACCGCACTCGCAGAGGAACATACGCGTTTTATATCGAGGAACTCTTACATCACTCGCAGAGGAACACACGCGTCACGCATCGAGGATCTCTTACCGCACACGCAGAGGAACACACGCGACTTCCATCGAGGAACTCTCACCGCACTCGCAGAGGAACATACGCGTTTTACATGGAGGAACTCTCACCGCACTCGCGGAGGAACACACGCGTCTTCCATCAAAGAACTCTCACCGCACTCGCGGAGGAACACACGCAGCTTCCATCGAGGAAGTCTCACCGAACTCGCAGAGTAACATACGCGTTTTATATCGAGGAACTCTCACCGCACTCGCAGAGGAACACACGCAGCTTCCATCGAGGAACTCTCACCGCACTCGCAGAGGAACAAACGCGTCACGCATCGAGGAACTGTTACCGCACTCGCAGAGGAACATACGCAGCTTCCATCGAGGAACTCTCACCGCACTCGCAGAGGAACACACGCGTCTTCCATCGAGGAACTCTAACCGCACTCGCGGAGTGACACAAGCAGCTTCCATCGAGGAACTCTCACCGCACTCGCAGAGGAACACACGCGTCTTCCATCGAGGAACTCTAACCGCACTCGCGGAGTGACACAAGCAGTTTCCATCGAGGAACTCTCGCTGAACTTGCAGAGGAACAAACGCGTCTTCCATCGTGGAACTCTCACCGAACTCGCAGAGTAACATACGCGTTTTATATCGAGGAACTCTCACCGCACTGGCTGAGGAACACACGCGTCTTCCATCGAGGAACTCTCACCGCACTCGCAGAGGAACAAACGCGTCACGCATCGAGGAACTCTCACCGCACTCGCAGAGGAACACACGCAGCTTCCATCGAGGAACTCTCACCGCACTCGCAGAGGAACATACGCGTTTTATATCGAGGAACTCTCACTGCACTCGCGGAGGAACACACGCGTCTTCCATCGAGGAACTCTCACCACACTCGCAGAGGAACACACGCGTCTTCCATCGAGGAACTCTTACCGCACTCGCGGAGGAACACACGCAGCTTGCATCGAGGAACTCTCACCGCACTCGCTGAGGAACACACGCGTCTTCCATCGAGAAACTCTCACCGCACTCGCGGAGGAACACACGCAGCTTCCATCGAGGAACTCTCACCAAACTCGCAGAGTTACATACGCGTTTTATATCGAGGAACTCTCACTGCACTCGCAGAGGAACACACGCAGCTTCCATCGAGGAACTCTCACCGCACTCGCAAAGGAACATACGCGTTTTATATCGAGGAACTCTCACCGCAATCGCAGAGGAACACACGCAGTTTCCATCGAGGATTTCTCACTGCACTCGCAGAGGAACATACGCGTTTTATATCGAGGAACTCTTACCGCACTCGCAGAGGAACACACGCTTCACGCATCGAGGTACTCTCACCGCACTCGCAGAGGAACACACGCAGCTTCCATCGAGGAACTCTCACCGCACTCGCAGAGGAACACACGCAGCTTCCATCGAGGAACTCTCACCGCACTCGCAGAGGAACACACGCGTCTTCCATCGAGGAACTCTCACCGCACTCGCAGAGGAACATACGCGTTTTATATCGAGGAACTCTTACCGCACTCGCGGAGGAACACACGCGTCTTCCATCGAGGAACTCTCACCGCACTCGGCGAGGAACACACGCATCTTCCATCGAGGAACTCTCACCGAACTCGCAGAGGAACACACGCGTCTTCCATCGAGGAACTCTCACCGCACTCGCAGAGGAACATACGCGTTTTATATCGAGGAACTCTTACCGCACTCGCGGAGGAACACACGCGTCTTCCATCGAGGAACTCTCACCGCACTCGCAGAGGAACATACGCGTTTTATATCGAGAAACTCTCACCGCACTCGCAGAGGAACACACGCAGCTTCCATCGAGGAATTCTCACCGCACTCGCAGAGGAACATACGCGTTTTATATCGAGGAACTCTTACCGCACTCGCAGAGGAACACACGCGTCACGCATCGAGGAACTCTCACCGCACTCGCAGAGGAACACACGCAGCTTCCATCAAGGAACTCTCACCGCACTCGCAGAGGAACACACGCAGCTTCCATCGAGGAACTCTCACCGCACTCGCTGAGGAACACACGCGTCTTCCATCGAGGAACTCTAACCGCACTCGCGGAGTGACACAAGCAGCTTCTATCGAGGAACTCTCACCGCCCTCGCAGAGGAACACACGCGTCTTCCATCGAGGAACTTTAACCGCACTAGCGGAGTGACACAAGCAGCTTCCATCGACGAACTCTCACCTCACTCGCAGAGGAACACACGCGTCTTCCATCGAGGAACTCTTACCGCACTCGCAGAGGAACATACTCGTTTTATATCGAGGAACTCTCACCGCACTCGCAGAAGAACACACGCGTCTTCCATCGAGGAACTCTTACCGCACTCGCAGAGGAACATACGCGTTTTATATCGAGGAACTCTCACCGCACTCGCAGAGGAACACACGCGTCACGCATCAAGGAACTCTCACCGCACTCGCAGTGGAACACACGCAGCTTCCATCGAGGAACTCTCACCGCACTCGCAGTGGAACACACGCAGCTTCCATCTAGGAACTCTCAACGCACTCGCAGAGGAACACACGCTTCTTCCATCGAGGAACTCTTACCGCACTCGCTGAGGAACACACGCGTCTTCCATCGAGGAACTCTTACCGCACTCGCAGAGGAACATACCCGTTTTATATCGAGGAACTCTCACCGCACTTGTAGAGAAACACACGCGTCTTCCATCGAGGAACTCTTACCGCACTCGCAGAGGAACATCCGCGTTTTATATCGAGGAACTCTCACCGCACTCGCAGAGGAACACACGCTGCTTCCACGAGGAACTCTCACCGAAATCGCAGAGTAACATACGCGTTTTATATCGAGGAACTCTCACCGCACTAGCTGAGGAACACACGCGTCTTACATCGAGGAACTCTCACCGCACTCGCAGAGGAACATACGCGTTTTATATCGAGGAACTCTCACCGCACTCGCAGAGGAACACACGCAACTTCTATCGAGGAATTCTCACCGAACTCGCGGAGTAACACAAGCAGCTTCCATCGAGGAACTCTCACCGCACTCGCTGAGGATTACACGCGTCTTTCATCGAGGAACTCTAACCGCACTCGCGGAGTGACACATGCAGCTTCCATCAAGGAACTCTCACCGCACTCGCAGAGTAACATACGCGTTTTATATCAAGGAACTCTCACCGCACTCGCGGAGGAACACACGCGTCACGCATCGAGGAACTCTCACCGCACACGCAGAGGAACACACGCAGCTTCCATCGAGAAACTCTCACAGAACTCGCAGAGTAATATACGCGTTTTATATCGAGGAACTCTCACTGCACTGGCTGAGGAACACACGCGTCTTCCATCGACGAACTCTCACCGCACTCGCAGAGGAACATACGCGTTTTATATCGAGGAAGTCTCACCGCACTCGCAGAGGAACACACGCAACTTCTATCGAGGAACTCTAACCGCACTCGCGGAGTGACACAAGCATATTCCATCGAGGAACTTTCACCGAACTCGCTAAGGAACACACGCGTATTCCATCGAGGAACTTTCACCGCACTCGCGAAGGAACACACGCAGCTTCCATCAAGGAACTATCACCGCACTCGCTGAGGAACACACGCGTCTTCCATCGAGGAACTCTAACCGCACTCGCGGAGTGACACAAGCAGCTTCCATCGATGAACTCTCACCGCACTCGCTGAGGAACACACGCGTCTTCCATCGAGGAACTCTTACCGCACTCGCAGAGGAACATACGCGTTTTATATCGAGGAACTCTCACCGCACTCGCAGAGGAACACAAGCAGCTTCCATCGAGGAACTCTCACCGCTCTCGCAGAGGAACATACGCGTTTTATATCGAGGAACTCTTACCGCACACGCAGAGGAACACACGCGTCACGCATCGAGGAACTCTCACCGCACTCGCAGAATATCACACGCAGCTTCCATCGAGGAACTCTCACCGCATTCGCGGAGGAACACACGCAGCTTCCATCGAGGAACTCTCACCGAACTCGCTGAGGAACACACGCGTCTTCCATCGAGGAACTCTTACCGCACTCGCAGAGGAACATACGCGTTTTATATCGAGGAACTCTCACCGCACTCGCAGAGGAACGCACGCAGCTTCCATCGAGGAACTCTCATGTCACTCGCAGATTAACATACGCGTTTTATATCGAGGAACTCTTACCGCACTCGCAGAGGAACACACGCGTCACGCATCGAGGAACTCTCACCGCACTCGCAGAGGAACACACGCAGCTTCCATCGAGGAACTCTCACCGCACTCGCAGAGGAACACACGCAGCTTCTATCGAGGAACTCTCACCGCACTCGATGAGGAACACACGCGTTTTCCATCGAGGAACTCTCACCGCACTCGCGGTGGAACACACGCAGCTTCCATCGAGGAACTCTCACCGAACTCGCAGAGTAACATACGCGTTTTATATCGAGGAACTCTCACCGCACTCGCAGAGGAACACACGCAAGTTCCATCGAGGAACTCTCACCGCACTCGCAGAGGAACATACGCGTTTTATATCGAGGAACTCTCACCGCACTCGCAGAGGAACACACGCAGCTTCCATCGAGAAACTCTCACTGCACTCGCAGAGGAACAAACGCGTTTTATATCGAGGAACTCTTACTGCACTCGCAGAGGAACACACGCGTCACGCATCGAGGAACTCTCACGACTCTCGCAGAGGAACACACGCAGCTTCCATCGAGGAACTCTCACCGCACTCGCAGAGGAACACACGCAGCTTCCATCGAGGAACTCTCACCGCACTCGCAGACGAACACACGCTTCTTCCATCGAGGAACTCTCACCGCACTCGCAGAGGAACATACGCGTTTTATATCGAGGAACTCTCACTGCACTCGCTGAGAAACACACGCGTCTTCCATCGAGGAACTCTCACCGCACTCGCAGAGGAACATACGCGTTTTATATCGAGGAACTCTCACCGCACTCGCAGAGGAACACAAGCAGTTTCCATCGAGGAACTCTCACCGCACTCGCTGAGGAACACACGCGTCTTCCATCGAGGAACTCTCACCGCACTCGCGGAGGAACACACGCAGCTTCCATCGAGGAACTCTCACCGAACTCGCTGAGGAACACACGCGTCTTCAATCGAGGAACTCTAACTGCACTCGCGGAGTGACACAAGCAACTTCCATCGAGGAACTCTCACCGCACTCGCAGAGGAATATACGCGTTTTATATCAAGAAACTCTCACCGCACTCGCAGAGGAACACAAGCAGCTTCCATCGAGGAACTCTCATCGCACTCGCAGAGGAACATACGCGTTTTATATCGAGGAACTCTCACCGCACTGGCTGATGAACACACGCGTCTACCATCGAGGAACTCTCACCGCACTCGATGAGGAACATACGCGTTTTATATCGAGGAACTCTCACCGCACTCGCAGAGGAACACACGCAGCTTCCATAGAGGAACTCTCACCGCACTCGAAGAGGAACATACGCGTTTTATATCGAATAACTCTCACCGCACTCGCAGAGGAACACACGCTGCTTCCATCGAGGAACTCTCACCGCACTCGCAGAAGAACATACGCGATTTATATCGAGGAACTCTCACCGCACTCGCTGAGGAACACACGCGTCTTCCATCGAGGAACTCTTACCGCACTCGCAGAGGAACATACGCGTTTTATATCGAGGAACTCTCACCGCACTCGCAGAGGAACGCACGCAGCTTCCATCGAGGAACTCTCATGTCACTCGCAGATTAACATACGCGTTTTATATCGAGGAACTCTTACCGCACTCGCAGAGGAACACACGCGTCACGCATCGAGGAACTCTCACCGCACTCGCAGAGGAACACACGCAGCTTCCATCGAGGAACTCTTACCGCACTCACAGAGGAACATACGCGTTTTATATCGAGGAACTCTCACCGCACTCGCAGAGGAACACACGCTGCTTCCATCGAGGAACTCTCACCGCACTCGCAGAAGAACATACGCGATTTATATCGAGGAACTCTCACCGCACTCGCTGAGGAACACACGCGACTTCCATCGAGGAACTCTTACCGCACTCGCAGAGGAACATACGCGTTTTATATCGAATAACTCTCACCGCACTCGCAGAGGAACACACGCAGCTTCCATCTAGGAAGTCTCACCGAACTCGCAGAGTAACATACGCGTTTTATATCGAGGAACTCTCACCGCATTTGCAGAGGAACACACGCAGCTTCCATCGAGGAACTCTCACCGCACTCGCAGAGGAACATACGCGTTTTATATCGAGGAACTCTTACATCACTCGCAGAGGAACACACGCGTCACGCATCGAGGATCTCTTACCGCACACGCAGAGGAACACACGCGTTTTATATCGAGGAACTCTCACCGCACTCGCGAAGGAACACACGCGTCAAGCATCGAGGAACTCTCACCGCACACGCAGAGGAACACACGCGTCTTCCATCGAGGAACACTCACCGCACTCGCAGAGGAACATTCGCGTCTTCCATCGAGGAACTCTCACCGAACTCGCAGAGTAACATACGTGTTTTATATCGAGGAACTCTCACCGCTTTCGCAGAGGAACACACGCAGCTTCCATCGAGGAACTCTCACCGCACTCGCAGACAAACATACGCGTTTTATATCGAGGAACTCTCACCGCACTCGCAGAGGAACACACGCAGCTTCCATCGAGAAACTCTCACCGCACTCGCAGAGGAACATACGCGTTTTATATCGAGGAACTCTTACATCACTCGCAGAGGAACACACGCGTCACGCATCGAGGATCTCTTACCGCACACGCAGAGGAACACACGCGTCTTCCATCGAGGAACTCTCACCGCACTCGCAGAGGAACATACGCGTTTAATATCGAGGAACTCTTACCGCACTCGCAGAGGAACACACGCGTTATGCATCGAGGAACTCTCACCGCACTCGCAGAGGAAAACACGCAGCTTCCATCGAGGAACTCTCACCGCACTCGCGGAGGAACACACGCGTCTTCCATTGAGGAACTCTCACCGCACTTTCAGAGGAACATACGCGTTTTATATAGAGGAACTCTCACCGCACTCGCGGAGTGACACAAGCAGCTTCCATCGAGGAACTCTCACCGCACTCGCTGAGGAACACACGCGTCTTCCATCGAGGTACTCTTACCGCACTCGCAGAGGAACATACGTAGCTTCCATTAAGGAACTCTCACCGCACTCGCAGAGGATCACACGCAGCTTCCATCGAGGAACTCTTACCGCACTCGCAGAGGAACATACGCGTTTTATATCGAGGAACTCTCACCGCACTCGCGGAGGAACACACGCGTCTTCCATCGAGGAACTCTAACCGCATTCGCGGAGGAACACACGCATCTTCCATCGAGGAACTCTCACCGCACTCGCAGAGGAAAACACGCAGCTTCCATCGAGGAACTCTCACCGCACTGGCGGAGGAACACACGCGTCTTCCATCGAGGAACTCTCACCGCACTCGCAAAGGGACATACGCGTTTTATATCGGGGAACTTTCACCGCACTCTCGTAGTGACACAAGCAGCTTCCATCCAGGAACTCTAACCGCACTCGCGGAGGAACACACGCGTCTTCCATCGAGGAACTCTTACCGCACTCGCAGAGGACAACACGCAGCTTCCATCAAGAAACTCTCACCGCACTCGCAGAGGAACACACGCAGGTTCCATCAAGGAATTCTCACCGCACTCGCAGAGGAACATACGCGTTTTATATCGAGGAACTCTCACCGCACTCGCGGAGTGACACAAGCAGCTTCCATCGAGGAACTTTTACCACACTCGCTGAGGAACACACGCGTCTTTCATCGAGGAACTCTTACCGTACTCACAGAGGAACATACGAGTTTTATATCGAGGAACTCTCACCGCACTCGCAGAGGAACACACGCAGCTTCCATCGAGGAACTATCACCGCACTTGCAGAGGAACATGCGCGTTTTATATCAAAACACTCACCGCACTCGCTGAGGAACACACGCGTCTTCCATCGAGGAACTCTCACCGCACTCGCAGAGGAACATACGCGTTTTATATCGAGGAACTCTCACCGCACTCGCAGAGGAAAACACCCAGGTTCCATCGAGGAACTCTCACCGCACTCGCAGAGCAACTTACGCGTTTTATATCGAGGAACGGTCACCGCACTCGCAGAGGAACACACGCAGCTTCCATCGAGTAACTCTCACCGCACTCGCAGAGGAACATACGCGTTTTATATCGAGGAACTCTTACCGCACTCGCAGAGGAACACACGCGTCACGCATCGAGGAACTCTTACCGCACACGCAGAGGAACACACGCGTCTTCCATCGAGGATTTCTCACCTTACTCGCAGAGTAACATACGCGTTTTATATTGAGGAACTCTCACCGCACTCGCTGAGGAACACACGCGTCTTCCATCGAGGAACTCTCACCGCACTCGCAGAGGAACATACGCGTTTTATATTGAGGAACTCTCACCGCACTCGCAGAGGAAAACACGCAGGTTCCATCGAGGAACTCTCACCGCACTCGCAGAGCAACTTACGCGTTTTATATCGAGGAACTCTCACCGCACTCGCAGAGGAACATACGCGTTTTATATTGAGGAACTCTCACCGCACTCGCAGAGGAAAACACGCAGGTTCCATCGAGGAACTCTCACCGCACTCGCAGAGCAACTTACGCGTTTTATATCGAGGAACGCTCACCGCACTCGCAGAGGAACACACGCAACTTCCATCGAGTAACTCTCACCGCACTCGCAGAGGAACATACGCGTTTTATATCGAGGAACTCTTACCGCACTCGCAGAGGAACACACGCGTCACGCATCGAGGAACTCTCACCGCACTCGCAGAGGAACACACGCAGCTCCCATCGAGGAACTCTCACCGCACTCGCAGAGAAACACACGCATCTTCCATTGAGGAACTCTCACCGCACTCGTGGAGGAACACACGCGTCACGCATCGAGGAACTCTCACCGCACACGCAGAGGAACACACGCGTCTTCCATCGAGGAACTCTTACCGCACTCGCAGAGGAACATACGCGTTTTATATCGAGGAACTCTCACCGCACTCGCAGAGGAACACACGCAGCTTCCATCGAGGAACTCTCACCGCACTCGCAGAGGAACATACGCCTTTTATATCGAGGAACTCTCACCGCACTCGCAGAGGAACACACGCAGCTTCCATCGAGGAACTCTCACCGCACTCGCAGAGGAACACACGCATCTTCCATCGAGGAACTCTTACCGCACTCGCAGAGGAACATACGCGTTTTATATCGAGGAACTCTCACCGCACTCGCAGAGGAACACACGCAGCTTCCATCGAGGAACTCTCACCGCACTCGCAGAGGAACATACGCGTTTTATATCGAGGAACTCTCACCGCACTCGCAGAGGAACACACGCAGCTTCCATCGAGGAACTCTTACCGCACTCGCAGAGAAACACACGCATCTTCCATTGAGGAACTCTCACCGCACTCGCGTAGGAACACACGCGTCACGCATCGAGGAACTCTCACCGCACACGCAGAGGAACACACGCGTCTTCCATCGAGGAACTCTTACCGCACTCGCAGAGGAACATACGCGTTTTATATCGAGGAACTCTCACCGCACTCGCAGAGGAACATACGCGTTTTATATCGAGGAACTCTTACCGCACTCGCAGAGGAACACACGCGTCACGCATCGAGGAACTCTCACCGCACTCGCAGAGGAACACACGCAGCATCCATCGAGGAACTCTTACCGCACTCACAGAGGAACATACGCGTTTTATATCGAGGAACTCTCACCGCACTCGCAGAGGAACACACGCTGCTTCCATCGAGGAACTCTCACCGCACTCGCAGAAGAACATACGCGATTTATATCGAGGAACTCTCACCGCACTCGCTGAGGAACACACGCGACTTCCATCGAGGAACTCTTACCGCACTCGCAGAGGAACATACGCGTTTTATATCGAATAACTCTCACCGCACTCGCAGAGGAATACACGCAGCTTCCATCTAGGAAGTCTCACCGAACTCGCAGAGTAACATACGCGTTTTATATCGAGGAACTCTCACCGCATTTGCAGAGGAACACACGCAGCTTCCATCGAGGAACTCTCACCGCACTCGCAGAGGAACATACGCGTTTTATATCGAGGAACTCTTACATCACTCGCAGAGGAACACACGCGTCACGCATCGAGGATCTCTTACCGCACACGCAGAGGAACACACGCGTTTTATATCGAGGAACTCTCACCGCACTCGCGAAGGAACACACGCGTCAAGCATCGAGGAACTCTCACCGCACACGCAGAGGAACACACGCGTCTTCCATCGAGGAACACTCACCGCACTCGCAGAGGAACATTCGCGTCTTCCATCGAGGAACTCTCACCGAACTCGCAGAGTAACATACGTGTTTTATATCGAGGAACTCTCACCGCTTTCGCAGAGGAACACACGCAGCTTCCATCGAGGAACTCTCACCGCACTCGCAGACAAACATACGCGTTTTATATCGAGGAACTCTCACCGCACTCGCAGAGGAACACACGCAGCTTCCATCGAGGAACTCTCACCGCACTCGCAGAGGAACATACGCGTTTTATATCGAGGAACTCTTACATCACTCGCAGAGGAACACACGCGTCACGCATCGAGGATCTCTTACCGCACACGCAGAGGAACACACGCGTCTTCCATCGAGGAACTCTCACCGCACTCGCAGAGGAACATACGCGTTTAATATCGAGGAACTCTTACCGCACTCGCAGAGGAACACACGCGTTATGCATCGAGGAACTCTCACCGCACTCGCAGAGGAAAACACGCAGCTTCCATCGAGGAACTCTCACCGCACTCGCGGAGGAACACACGCGTCTTCCATTGAGGAACTCTCACCGCACTTTCAGAGGAACATACGCGTTTTATATAGAGGAACTCTCACCGCACTCGCGGAGTGACCCAAGCAGCTTCCATCGAGGAACTCTCACCGCACTCGCTGAGGAACACACACGTCTTCCATCGAGGTACTCTTACCGCACTCGCAGAGGAACATACGTAGCTTCCATTAAGGAACTCTCACCGCACTCGCAGAGGATCACACGCAGCTTCCATCGAGGAACTCTTACCGCACTCGCAGAGGAACATACGCGTTTTATATCGAGGAACTCTCACCGCACTCGCGGAGGAACACACGCGTCTTCCATCGAGGAACTCTAACCGCATTCGCGGAGGAACACACGCATCTTCCATCGAGGAACTCTCACCGCACTCGCAGAGGAAAACACGCAGCTTCCATCGAGGAACTCTCACCGCACTGGCGGAGGAACACACGCGTCTTCCATCGAGGAACTCTCACCGCACTCTCGTAGTGACACAAGCAGCTTCCATCGAGGAACTCTAACCGCACTCGCGGAGGAACACACGCGTCTTCCATCGAGGAACTCTTACCGCACTCGCAGAGGACAACACGCAGCTTCCATCAATAAACTCTCACCGCACTCGCAGAGGAACACACGCAGGTTCCATCAAGGAATTCTCACCGCACTCGCAGAGGAACATACGCGTTTTATATCGAGGAACTCTCACCGCACTCGCGGAGTGACACAAGCAGCTTCCATCGAGGAACTTTTACCACACTCGCTGAGGAACACACGCGTCTTTCATCGAGGAACTCTTACCGTACTCACAGAGGAACATACGAGTTTTATATCGAGGAACTCTCACCGCACTCGCAGAGGAACACACGCAGCTTCCATCGAGGAACTATCACCGCACTTGCAGAGGAACATGCGCGTTTTATATCAAAACACTCACCGCACTCGCTGAGGAACACACGCGTCTTCCATCGAGGAACTCTCACCGCACTCGCAGAGGAACATACGCGTTTTATATCGAGGAACTCTCACCGCACTCGCAGAGGAAAACACCCAGGTTCCATCGAGGAACTCTCACCGCACTCGCAGAGCAACTTACGCGTTTTATATCGAGGAACGGTCACCGCACTCGCAGAGGAACACACGCAGCTTCCATCGAGTAACTCTCACCGCACTCGCAGAGGAACATACGCGTTTTATATCGAGGAACTCTTACCGCACTCGCAGAGGAACACACGCGTCACGCATCGAGGAACTCTTACCGCACACGCAGAGGAACACACGCGTCTTCCATCGAGGATTTCTCACCTTACTCGCAGAGTAACATACGCGTTTTATATTGAGGAACTCTCACCGCACTCGCAGAGCAACTTACGCGTTTTATATCGAGGAACGCTCACCGCACTCGCAGAGGAACATACGCGTTTTATATTGAGGAACTCTCACCGCACTCGCAGAGGAAAACACGCAGGTTCCATCGAGGAACTCTCACCGCACTCGCAGAGCAACTTACGCGTTTTATATCGAGGAACGCTCACCGCACTCGCAGAGGAACACACGCAACTTCCATCGAGTAACTCTCACCGCACTCGCAGAGGAACATACGCGTTTTATATCGAGGAACTCTTACCGCACTCGCAGAGGAACACACGCGTAACGCATCGAGGAACTCTCACCGCACTCGCAGAGGAACACACGCAGCTTCCATCGAGGAACTCTCACCGCACTCGCAGAGAAACACACGCATCTTCCATTGAGGAACTCTCACCGCACTCGTGGAGGAACACACGCGTCACGCATCGAGGAACTCTCACCGCACACGCAGAGGAACACACGCGTCTTCCATCGAGGAACTCTTACCGCACTCGCAGAGGAACATACGCGTTTTATATCGAGGAACTCTCACCGCACTCGCAGAGGAACACACGCAGCTTCCATCGAGGAACTCTCACCGCACTCGCAGAGGAACATACGCGTATTATATCGAGGAACTCTCACCGCACTCGCAGAGGAACACACGCAGCTTCCATCGAGGAACTCTCACCGCACTCGCAGAGGAACACACGCATCTTCCATTGAGGAACTCTCACCGCACTCGCGGAGGAACACACGCGTCACGCATCGAGGAACTCTCACCGCACACGCAGAGGAACACACGCGTCTTCCATCGAGGAACTCTTACCGCACTCGCAGAGGAACATACGCGCTTTATATCGAGGAACTCTCACCGCACTCGCAGAGGAACACACGCAGCTACCATCTAGGAACTCTCACCGCACTCGCAGAGGAACATACGCGTTTTATATCGAGGAACTCTCACCGCACTCGCAGAGGAACACACGCAGCTTCCATCGAGGAACTCTTACCGCACTCGCAGAGAAACACACGCATCTTCCATTGAGGAACTCTCACCGCACTCGCGGAGGAACACACGCGTCACGCATCGAGGAACTCTCACCGCACACGCAGAGGAACACACGCGTCTTCCATCGAGGAACTCTTACCGCACTCGCAGAGGAACATACGCGTTTTATATCGAGGAACTCTCACCGCACTCGCAGAGGAACATACGCGTTTTATATCGAGGAACTCTCACCGCACTCGCAGAGGAACACACGCAGCTTCAATCGAGGAACTCTCACCGCACTCGCAGAGGAACATACGCGTTTTATATCGAGGAACTCTTACCGCACTCGCAGAGGAACACACGCGTCACGCATCGAGGAACTCTCACCGCACTCGAAGAGGAACACACGCGTCTTGCATCGAGGAACTCTAACCGCACTCGCGGAGTGACACAAGCAGCTTCCATCGAGGAACTCTCACCGCACTCGGAGAGGAACACACGCGTCTTCCATCGAGGTACTCTAACCGCACTCGCGGAGTGACACAAGCAGCTTCCATCGAGGAACTCTCACCGCACTCGCAGAGGAACACACGCTTCTTTCATCGTGGAACTCTCACCGAACTCGCAGAGTAACATACGCGTTTTATATCGAGGAACTCTCACCGCACTGGCTGAGGAACACACGCGTCTTCCATCGAAGAACTCTCACCGCACTCGTTGAGGAACACACGCAGCTTCCATCGAGTAACTCTCACCGCACTCGCAGAGAAACACACGCAGCTTCCATCGAGGAACTCTCACCGCACTCGCAGAGGAACATACGCGTTTTATATCGAGGAACTCTCACCGCACTCGCAGAGGAACACACGCAGCTTCCATCAAGGAACTCTCACCGCACTCGCAGAGGAACATACGCGTTTTATATCGAGGAACTCTTACAGCACTCGCAGAGGAACACACGCGTCACGCATCGAGGAACTCTTACCGCACACGCAGAGGAACACACGCGTCTTCCATCGAGGAACTCTCACCAAACTCGCAGAGTAACATACGCGTTTTATATCGAGAAAATCTCACCGCACTCGCAGAGAAACTCACACAGCTTCCATCGAGGAACTCTCACCGCACTGGCAGAGGAACATACGCGTTTTATATGAAGGAACTCTCACCGCACTCGCAGAGGAACACACGCAGCTTCCATCGAGGAACTCTCACCGAACTAGCCGATTAACATACGCGTTTTATATCGAGGAACTCTCACCGCACTCGCAGAGGAACACACGCAGCTTCCATCGAGGAACTCTCACCGCACTCGCAGAGGAACATACGCGTTTTATATCGAGGAACTCTCAACGCACTCGCAGAGGAACACACGCAGCTTCCATCGAGGAACTCTCACCGCACTCGCAGAGGAACATACGCGTTTTATATCGAGGAACTCTTACCGCACTCGCAGAGGAACACACGCGTCACGCATCGAGGAACTCTCACCGCACTCGCAGAGGAACACACGCAGCTTCCATCGAGGAACTCTCACCGTACTCGCAGAGTAAAACACGCAGCTTCCATCGAGGAACTCTCACCGCACTCGCAGAGGAACATACGCGTTTTATATCGAGGAACTCTCACCGCACTCGCTGAGAAACACACGCGTATTCCATCGAGGAACTCTCACCGCACTCGCAGAGGAACATACGCGTTTTATATCGAGGATCTCTCACCGCACTCGCAGAGGAACACACGCAGCTTCAATCGAGGTTCTCTCACCGCACTCGCAGAGGCACAAACTCGTTTTATATCGAGGAACACTCACTGCACTCGCTGAGAAACACACGTGTCTTTCATCGTAGAAGTCTCACCGCACTCGCAGAGGAACATACGCGTTTTATATCGAGGAACTCTCACCGCACTCGCAGAGTAACACACTCAGCTTCTATCGAGGAACTCTAACCGCACTCGCGGAGTGACACAAGCATCTTCCATCGAGGAACTCTCACCGCACTCGCTGAGGAACACACGCGTCTTCCATCGAGGAACTCTCACTGCACTCTCGGAGGAACACACGCAGCTTCCATCGAAGAACTCTCACCGCACTCGCTGAGGAACACACGCGTATTCCATCGAGAAACTCTAACCGCACTCGCGGAGTAACACAAGCAGCTTCCATCGAGGAACTCTCACCACACTCGCTAAGGAACACACGCGTCTTCCATCGAGGAACTCTTACCGCACTCGCAAAGGAACATACGCGTTTTATATCGAGGAACTCAAACCGCATTCGCAGAGGAACACACGCAGCTCTAATCGAGGAACTCTCATCGCACTCGCAGAGGAACATACGCGTTTTATATCGAGGAACTCTTACCGCACTCGCTGAGGAACACACGCTTCTTCCATCGAGGAACTCTCACCGCACTCGCAGAGGAACATACGCGTTTTATATCGAGGAACTCTCACCGCACTCGCAGAGGAACACACGCAGCTTCCATCGAGGAACTATCACCGCACTCGCAGAGGAACATACGCGTTTTATATCGAGGAACTCTCACCGCACTCGCAGAGGAACAAACGCAGCTTCCATCGAGGAACTCTCACCGCACTCGCAGAGGAACATACGCGTTTTATATCGAGGAACACTTACCGCACTCGCAGAGGAACACACGCGTCACGCATCGAGGAACTCTTACCGCACACGCAGAGGAAGACACGCGTCTTCCATCGAGGAACTCTCACCGCACTCGCAGAGGAACATACGCGTTTTATATCGAGGAACTCTCACCGCACTTGCTTAGGAACACACGCGTCTTCCATTGAGGAACTCTCGCTGCACTCGCGGAGGAACACACGCAGCTTCCATCGCGGAACTCTCACCGCACTCGCTGAGGAACACACGCGTCTTCCATCGAGGAACTCTCACCGCACTCGCTTAGGAACACACGCGTCTTCCATCGAGGAACTCTCACCGCACTCGCGGAAGACCACACGCAGCTTCCATCGAGGATCTCTCACCGCACTCGCAGAGGAACACACGCGTCACGCATCGAGGAACTCTTACCGCACACGCAGAGGAAGACACGCAGCTTCCATCGCGGAACTCTCACCGCACTCGCTGAGGAACACACGCGTCTTCCATCGAGGAACTCTAACCGCACTCGCGGAGTGACACAAGCAGATTCCATCGAGGAACTCTCACCGCACTCGCAGAGGAACATACGCGTTTTATATCGAGGAACTCACACCGCACTCGCTGAGGAACACACGCGTCTTCCATCGAGGAACTCTCAACGCACTCGCAGAGGAATATACGCGTCACGCATTGAGGAACTCGCACCACACTCGCAGAGGAACACACGCGTCTTCAATCAAGGAACTCTTACCGCACTCGCAGAGGAACACACGCGTCACGCATCGAGGAACTCTCACCGCACTCGCAGAGGAACACACGCGTCTTCCATCGAGGAACTCTTACCGCAATCGCAGACGAACACACGCGTCACGCATCGAGGAACTCTCACCGCACTCGCGGAGGAACACACGCAGCTTCCATCGAGGAACTCTCAACGCACTCGCAGAGGAACATACGCGTTTTATATCGAGGAACTCTCCCCGCACTCGCTGAGGAACACACGCAGCTTCCATCGAGAAACTCTCACCGCACTCGCAGAGGAATACACGCGTCACGCATTGAGGAACTCGCACCGCACTCGCAGAGGAACACACGCGTCATCCATCGAGGAACTCTTACCGCACTCGCAGATGAACACACGCGTCACGCATCGAGGAACTCTCACCGCACTCGCGGAGAAACACACGCAGCTTCCATCGAGGAACAACTCACCGCACTCGCAGAGGAACACACGCGTCACGCATCGAGGAACTCTCACCGCACTCGCAGAGGAACACACGCAGCTACCACCGAGGAACTCTCACCGCACTCGCAGAGGAACACACGCAGCTTCCATCGAGGAACTCTCACCGTACATGCAGAGGAACACACGCTTCGTATATCGCGGAATTTTTACAGCACTCGCAGAGAAACACACGCGTCTTCCATTGAGGAACTCTCACCGCACTCGCGGAGGAACACACGCAGCTTCCATCGATGAACTCTCACCTCACTCGCAGAAGAACACACGCGTCTTCCATCGAGGTACTCTCACCGCACTCGCAGAGGAACACACGCAGCTTCTATCGAGGAACTCTCACCGCACTCGCAGAGGAACACACGCGTTTTATATCGAGGAACTCATACCGCACTCGCATAAGAACACACGCGTCACGCATCGAGGAACTCTTACCGCACACGCAGAGGAACACACGCGTCACGCATCGAGGAACTCTCACCGCACTCGCGGAGGAACACACGCAGCTTCCATCGAGGAACTCTCAACGCACTCGCAGAGGAATATACGCGTCACGCATTGAGGAACTCGCACCACACTCGCTGAGGAACACACGCGTCTGCCATCGAGGAACTCTTACCGCACTCGCAGAGGAACACACGCGTCTTCCATCGAGGAACTCTCACCGCACACGCGGAGGAACACACGCGTTTTATATCGAGGAACTCTCTCCGCACTCGCAGAGGAACACACGCGTCTTCCATCGAGGAACTGTCACCGCACTCGCAAAGGAACACACGCGTCTTCCATCGAGTAACTCTCACCGCACTCGCAGAGGAACCCACGCGCCTATCATCGAGGAACTCTCACCGTACACGCAGAGGAACACACGCGTCTTCCATCGAGGAACTCTCACCGCACTCGCAGAGGAACACACGCGTATTCCATCGAGGAACAGTCACCGCACTCGCAGAGGAACACACGCGTATTCCATCGAGGAACTCTCACCGCACTCGCAGAGGATCACACGCAGCTTCCATCGAGGAACTCTTACCGCACTCGCAGAGAAACACACGCATCTTCCATTGAGGAACTCTCACCGCACTCGCGGAGGAACACACGCGTCACGCATCGAGGAACTCTCACCGCACACGCAGAGGAACACACGCGTCTTCCATCGAGGAACTCTTACCGCACTCGCAGAGGAACATACGCGTTTTATATCGAGGAACTCTCACCGCACTCGCAGAGGAACATACGCGTTTTATATCGAGGAACTCTCACCGCACTCGCAGAGGAACACACGCAGCTTCAATCGAGGAACTCTCACCGCACTCGCAGAGGAACATACGCGTTTTATATCGAGGAACTCTTACCGCACTCGCAGAGGAACACACGCGTCACGCATCGAGGAACTCTCACCGCACTCGAAGAGGAACACACGCGTCTTGCATCGAGGAACTCTAACCGCACTCGCGGAGTGACACAAGCAGCTTCCATCGAGGAACTCTCACCGCACTCGGAGAGGAACACACGCGTTTTCCATCGAGGTACTCTAACCGCACTCTCGGAGTGACACAAGCAGCTTCCATCGAGGAACTCTCACCGCACTCGCAGAGGAACACACGCTTCTTTCATCGTGGAACTCTCACCGAACTCGCAGAGTAACATACGCGTTTTATATCGAGGAACTCTCACCGCACTGGCTGAGGAACACACGCGTCTTCCATCGAGGAACTCTCACCGCACTCGTTGAGGAACACACGCAGCTTCCATCGAGTAACTCTCACCGCACTCGCAGAGAAACACACGCAGCTTCCATCGAGGAACTCTCACCGCACTCGCAGAGGAAAAATACGCGTTTTATATCGAGGAACTCTCACCGCACTCGCTGAGGAACACACGCGTCTTCCATCGAGGAACTCTCACCGCACTCGCAGAGGAACATACGCGTTTTATATTGAGGAACTCTCCGCACTCGCAGAGGAACACACGCGTCACGCATCGAGGAACTCTCACCGCACTCGCAGAATATCACACGCAGCTTCCATCGAGGAACTCTCACCGCATTCGCGGAGGAACACACGCAGCTTCCATCGAGGAACTCTCACCGAACTCGCTGAGGAACACACGCGTCTTCCATCGAGGAACTCTTACCGCACTCGCAGAGGAACATACGCGTTTTATATCGAGGAACTCTCACCGCACTCGCAGAGGAACGCACGCAGCTTCCATCGAGGAACTCTCATGTCACTCGCAGATTAACATACGCGTTTTATATCGAGGAACTCTTACCGCACTCGCAGAGGAACACACGCGTCACGCATCGAGGAACTCTCACCGCACTCGCAGAGGAACACACGCAGCTTCCATCGAGGAACTCTCACCGCACTCGCAGAGGAACACACGCAGCTTCTATCGAGGAACTCTCACCGCACTCGATGAGGAACACACGCGTTTTCCATCGAGGAACTCTCACCGCACTCGCGGTGGAACACACGCAGCTTCCATCGAGGAACTCTCACCGAACTCGCAGAGTAACATACGCGTTTTATATCGAGGAACTCTCACCGCACTCGCAGAGGAACACACGCAAGTTCCATCGAGGAACTCTCACCGCACTCGCAGAGGAACATACGCGTTTTATATCGAGGAACTCTCACCGCACTCGCAGAGGAACACACGCAGCTTCCATCGAGAAACTCTCACTGCACTCGCAGAGGAACAAACGCGTTTTATATCGAGGAACTCTTACTGCACTCGCAGAGGAACACACGCGTCACGCATCGAGGAACTCTCACGACTCTCGCAGAGGAACACACGCAGCTTCCATCGAGGAACTCTCACCGCACTCGCAGAGGAACACACGCAGCTTCCATCGAGGAACTCTCACCGCACTCGCAGACGAACACACGCTTCTTCCATCGAGGAACTCTCACCGCACTCGCAGAGGAACATACGCGTTTTATATCGAGGAACTCTCACTGCACTCGCTGAGAAACACACGCGTCTTCCATCGAGGAACTCTCACCGCACTCGCAGAGGAACATACGCGTTTTATATCGAGGAACTCTCACCGCACTCGCAGAGGAACACAAGCAGTTTCCATCGAGGAACTCTCACCGCACTCGCTGAGGAACACACGCGTCTTCCATCGAGGAACTCTCACCGCACTCGCGGAGGAACACACGCAGCTTCCATCGAGGAACTCTTACCGAACTCGCTGAGGAACACACGCGTCTTCAATCGAGGAACTCTAACTGCACTCGCGGAGTGACACAAGCAACTTCCATCGAGGAACTCTCACCGCACTCGCAGAGGAATATACGCGTTTTATATCAAGAAACTCTCACCGCACTCGCAGAGGAACACAAGCAGCTTCCATCGAGGAACTCTCATCGCACTCGCAGAGGAACATACGCGTTTTATATCGAGGAACTCTCACCGCACTGGCTGATGAACACACGCGTCTACCATCGAGGAACTCTCACCGCACTCGATGAGGAACATACGCGTTTTATATCGAGGAACTCTCACCGCACTCGCAGAGGAACACACGCAGCTTCCATAGAGGAACTCTCACCGCACTCGAAGAGGAACATACGCGTTTTATATCGAATAACTCTCACCGCACTCGCAGAGGAACACACGCTGCTTCCATCGAGGAACTCTCACCGCACTCGCAGAAGAACATACGCGATTTATATCGAGGAACTCTCACCGCACTCGCTGAGGAACACACGCGTCTTCCATCGAGGAACTCTTACCGCACTCGCAGAGGAACATACGCGTTTTATATCGAGGAACTCTCACCGCACTCGCAGAGGAACGCACGCAGCTTCCATCGAGGAACTCTCATGTCACTCGCAGATCTACATACGCGTTTTATATCGAGGAACTCTTACCGCACTCGCAGAGGAACACACGCGTCACGCATCGAGGAACTCTCACCGCACTCGCAGAGGAACACACGCAGCTTCCATCGAGGAACTCTTACCGCACTCACAGAGGAACATACGCGTTTTATATCGAGGAACTCTCACCGCACTCGCAGAGGAACACACGCTGCTTCCATCGAGGAACTCTCACCGCACTCGCAGAAGAACATACGCGATTTATATCGAGGAACTCTCACCGCACTCGCTGAGGAACACACGCGACTTCCATCGAGGAACTCTTACCGCACTCGCAGAGGAACATACGCGTTTTATATCGAATAACTCTCACCGCACTCGCAGAGGAACACACGCAGCTTCCATCTAGGAAGTCTCACCGAACTCGCAGAGTAACATACGCGTTTTATATCGAGGAACTCTCACCGCATTTGCAGAGGAACACACGCAGCTTCCATCGAGGAACTCTCACCGCACTCGCAGAGGAACATACGCGTGTTATATCGAGGAACTCTTACATCACTCGCAGAGGAACACACGCGTCACGCATCGAGGATCTCTTACCGCACACGCAGAGGAACACACGCGTTTTATATCGAGGAACTCTCACCGCACTCGCGAAGGAACACACGCGTCAAGCATCGAGGAACTCTCACCGCACACGCAGAGGAACACACGCGTCTTCCATCGAGGAACACTCACCGCACTCGCAGAGGAACATTCGCGTCTTCCATCGAGGAACTCTCACCGAACTCGCAGAGTAACATACGTGTTTTATATCGAGGAACTCTCACCGCTTTCGCAGAGGAACACACGCAGCTTCCATCGAGGAACTCTCACCGCACTCGCAGACAAACATACGCGTTTTATATCGAGGAACTCTCACCGCACTCGCAGAGGAACACACGCAGCTTCCATCGAGAAACTCTCACCGCACTCGCAGAGGAACATACGCGTTTTATATCGAGGAACTCTTACATCACTCGCAGAGGAACACACGCGTCACGCATCGAGGATCTCTTACCGCACACGCAGAGGAACACACGCGTCTTCCATCGAGGAACTCTCACCGCACTCGCAGAGGAACATACGCGTTTAATATCGAGGAACTCTTACCGCACTCGCAGAGGAACACACGCGTTATGCATCGAGGAACTCTCACCGCACTCGCAGAGGAAAACACGCAGCTTCCATCGAGGAACTCTCACCGCACTCGCGGAGGAACACACGCGTCTTCCATTGAGGAACTCTCACCGCACTTTCAGAGGAACATACGCGTTTTATATAGAGGAACTCTCACCGCACTCGCGGAGTGACACAAGCAGCTTCCATCGAGGAACTCTCACCGCACTCGCTGAGGAACACACGCGTCTTCCATCGAGGTACTCTTACCGCACTCGCAGAGGAACATACGTAGCTTCCATTAAGGAACTCTCACCGCACTCGCAGAGGATCACACGCAGCTTCCATCGAGGAACTCTTACCGCACTCGCAGAGGAACATACGCGTTTTATATCGAGGAACTCTCACCGCACTCGCGGAGGAACACACGCGTCTTCCATCGAGGAACTCTAACCGCATTCGCGGAGGAACACACGCATCTTCCATCGAGGAACTCTCACCGCACTCGCAGAGGAAAACACGCAGCTTCCATCGAGGAACTCTCACCGCACTGGCGGAGGAACACACGCGTCTTCCATCGAGGAACTCTCACCGCACTCGCAAAGGGACATACGCGTTTTATATCGGGGAACTTTCACCGCACTCTCGTAGTGACACAAGCAGCTTCCATCGAGGAACTCTAACCGCACTCGCGGAGGAACACACGCGTCTTCCATCGAGGAACTCTTACCGCACTCGCAGAGGACAACACGCAGCTTCCATCAAGAAACTCTCACCGCACTCGCAGAGGAACACACGCAGGTTCCATCAAGGAATTCTCACCGCACTCGCAGAGGAACATACGCGTTTTATATCGAGGAACTCTCACCGCACTCGCGGAGTGACACAAGCAGCTTCCATCGAGGAACTTTTACCACACTCGCTGAGGAACACACGCGTCTTTCATCGAGGAACTCTTACCGTACTCCCAGAGGAACATACGAGTTTTATATCGAGGAACTCTCACCGCACTCGCAGAGGAACACACGCAGCTTCCATCGAGGAACTATCACCGCACTTGCAGAGGAACATGCGCGTTTTATATCAAAACACTCACCGCACTCGCTGAGGAACACACGCGTCTTCCATCGAGGAACTCTCACCGCACTCGCAGAGGAACATACGCGTTTTATATCGAGGAACTCTCACCGCACTCGCAGAGGAAAACACCCAGGTTCCATCGAGGAACTCTCACCGCACTCGCAGAGCAACTTACGCGTTTTATATCGAGGAACGGTCACCGCACTCGCAGAGGAACACACGCAGCTTCCATCGAGTAACTCTCACCGCACTCGCAGAGGAACATACGCGTTTTATATCGAGGAACTCTTACCGCACTCGCAGAGGAACACACGCGTCACGCATCGAGGAACTCTTACCGCACACGCAGAGGAACACACGCGTCTTCCATCGAGGATTTCTCACCTTACTCGCAGAGTAACATACGCGTTTTATATTGAGGAACTCTCACCGCACTCGCTGAGGAACACACGCGTCTTCCATCGAGGAACTCTCACCGCACTCGCAGAGGAACATACGCGTTTTATATTGAGGAACTCTCACCGCACTCGCAGAGGAAAACACGCAGGTTCCATCGAGGAACTCTCACCGCACTCGCAGAGCAACTTACGCGTTTTATATCGAGGAACTCTCACCGCACTCGCAGAGGAACATACGCGTTTTATATTGAGGAACTCTCACCGCACTCGCAGAGGAAAACACGCAGGTTCCATCGAGGAACTCTCACCGCACTCGCAGAGCAACTTACGCGTTTTATATCGAGGAACGCTCACCGCACTCGCAGAGGAACACACGCAACTTCCATCGAGTAACTCTCACCGCACTCGCAGAGGAACATACGCGTTTTATATCGAGGAACTCTTACCGCACTCGCAGAGGAACACACGCGTCACGCATCGAGGAACTCTCACCGCACTCGCAGAGGAACACACGCAGCTCCCATCGAGGAACTCTCACCGCACTCGCAGAGAAACACACGCATCTTCCATTGTGGAACTCTCACCGCACTCGTGGAGGAACACACGCGTCACGCATCGAGGAACTCTCACCGCACACGCAGAGGAACACACGCGTCTTCCATCGAGGAACTCTTACCGCACTCGCAGAGGAACATACGCGTTTTATATCGAGGAACTCTCACCGCACTCGCAGAGGAACACACGCAGCTTCCATCGAGGAACTCTCACCGCACTCGCAGAGGAACATACGCCTTTTATATCGAGGAACTCTCACCGCACTCGCAGAGGAACACACGCAGCTTCCATCGAGGAACTCTCACCGCACTCGCAGAGGAACACACGCATCTTCCATTGAGGAACTCTCACCGCACTCGCGGAGGAACACACGCGTCACGCATCGAGGAACTCTCACCGCACACGCAGAGGAACACACGCGTCTTCCATCGAGGAACTCTTACCGCACTCGCAGAGGAACATACGCGTTTTATATCGAGGAACTCTCACCGCACTCGCAGAGGAACACACGCAGCTTCCATCGAGGAACTCTCACCGCACTCGCAGAGGAACATACGCGTTTTATATCGAGGAACTCTCACCGCACTCGCAGAGGAACACACGCAGCTTCCATCGAGGAACTCTTACCGCACTCGCAGAGAAACACACGCATCTTCCATTGAGGAACTCTCACCGCACTCGCGTAGGAACACACGCGTCACGCATCGAGGAACTCTCACCGCACACGCAGAGGAACACACGCGTCTTCCATCGAGGAACTCTTACCGCACTCGCAGAGGAACATACGCGTTTTATATCGAGGAACTCTCACCGCACTCGCAGAGGAACATACGCGTTTTATATCGAGGAACTCTTACCGCACTCGCAGAGGAACACACGCGTCACGCATCGAGGAACTCTCACCGCACTCGCAGAGGAACACACGCAGCATCCATCGAGGAACTCTTACCGCACTCACAGAGGAACATACGCGTTTTATATCGAGGAACTCTCACCGCACTCGCAGAGGAACACACGCTGCTTCCATCGAGGAACTCTCACCGCACTCGCAGAAGAACATACGCGATTTATATCGAGGAACTCTCACCGCACTCGCTGAGGAACACACGCGACTTCCATCGAGGAACTCTTACCGCACTCGCAGAGGAACATACGCGTTTTATATCGAATAACTCTCACCGCACTCGCAGAGGAATACACGCAGCTTCCATCTAGGAAGTCTCACCGAACTCGCAGAGTAACATACGCGTTTTATATCGAGGAACTCTCACCGCATTTGCAGAGGAACACACGCAGCTTCCATCGAGGAACTCTCACCGCACTCGCAGAGGAACATACGCGTTTTATATCGAGGAACTCTTACATCACTCGCAGAGGAACACACGCGTCACGCATCGAGGATCTCTTACCGCACACGCAGAGGAACACACGCGTTTTATATCGAGGAACTCTCACCGCACTCGCGAAGGAACACACGCGTCAAGCATCGAGGAACTCTCACCGCACACGCAGAGGAACACACGCGTCTTCCATCGAGGAACACTCACCGCACTCGCAGAGGAACATTCGCGTCTTCCATCGAGGAACTCTCACCGAACTCGCAGAGTAACATACGTGTTTTATATCGAGGAACTCTCACCGCTTTCGCAGAGGAACACACGTAGCTTCCATCGAGGAACTCTCACCGCACTCGCAGAGGAACATACGCGTTTTATATCGAGGAACTCTCACCGCACTCGCAGAGGAACACACGCAGCTTCCATCGAGGAACTCTCACCGCACTCGCAGAGGAACATACGCGTTTTATATCGAGGAACTCTTACATCACTCGCAGAGGAACACACGCGTCACGCATCGAGGATCTCTTACCGCACACGCAGAGGAACACACGCGTCTTCCATCGAGGAACTCTCACCGCACTCGCAGAGGAACATACGCGTTTAATATCGAGGAACTCTTACCGCACTCGCAGAGGAACACACGCGTTATGCATCGAGGAACTCTCACCGCACTCGCAGAGGAAAACACGCAGCTTCCATCGAGGAACTCTCACCGCACTCGCGGAGGAACACACGCGTCTTCCATTGAGGAACTCTCACCGCACTTTCAGAGGAACATACGCGTTTTATATAGAGGAACTCTCACCGCACTCGCGGAGTGACCCAAGCAGCTTCCATCGAGGAACTCTCACCGCACTCGCTGAGGAACACACACGTCTTCCATCGAGGTACTCTTACCGCACTCGCAGAGGAACATACGTAGCTTCCATTAAGGAACTCTCACCGCACTCGCAGAGGATCACACGCAGCTTCCATCGAGGAACTCTTACCGCACTCGCAGAGGAACATACGCGTTTTATATCGAGGAACTCTCACCGCACTCGCGGAGGAACACACGCGTCTTCCATCGAGGAACTCTAACCGCATTCGCGGAGGAACACACGCATCTTCCATCGAGGAACTCTCACCGCACTCGCAGAGGAAAACACGCAGCTTCCATCGAGGAACTCTCACCGCACTGGCGGAGGAACACACGCGTCTTCCATCGAGGAACTCTCACCGCACTCGCAAAGGGACATACGCGTTTTATATCGGGGAACTCTCACCGCACTCTCGTAGTGACACAAGCAGCTTCCATCGAGGAACTCTAACCGCACTCGCGGAGGAACACACGCGTCTTCCATCGAGGAACTCTTACCGCACTCGCAGAGGACAACACGCAGCTTCCATCAATAAACTCTCACCGCACTCGCAGAGGAACACACGCAGGTTCCATCAAGGAATTCTCACCGCACTCGCAGAGGAACATACGCGTTTTATATCGAGGAACTCTCACCGCACTCGCGGAGTGACACAAGCAGCTTCCATCGAGGAACTTTTACCACACTCGCTGAGGAACACACGCGTCTTTCATCGAGGAACTCTTACCGTACTCACAGAGGAACATACGAGTTTTATATCGAGGAACTCTCACCGCACTCGCAGAGGAACACACGCAGCTTCCATCGAGGAACTATCACCGCACTTGCAGAGGAACATGCGCGTTTTATATCAAAACACTCACCGCACTCGCTGAGGAACACACGCGTCTTCCATCGAGGAACTCTCACCGCACTCGCAGAGGAACATACGCGTTTTATATCGAGGAACTCTCACCGCACTCGCAGAGGAAAACACCCAGGTTCCATCGAGGAACTCTCACCGCACTCGCAGAGCAACTTACGCGTTTTATATCGAGGAACGGTCACCGCACTCGCAGAGGAACACACGCAGCTTCCATCGAGTAACTCTCACCGCACTCGCAGAGGAACATACGCGTTTTATATCGAGGAACTCTTACCGCACTCGCAGAGGAACACACGCGTCACGCATCGAGGAACTCTTACCGCACACGCAGAGGAACACACGCGTCTTCCATCGAGGATTTCTCACCTTACTCGCAGAGTAACATACGCGTTTTATATTGAGGAACTCTCACCGCACTCGCAGAGCAACTTACGCGTTTTATATCGAGGAACGCTCACCGCACTCGCAGAGGAACATACGCGTTTTATATTGAGGAACTCTCACCGCACTCGCAGAGGAAAACACGCAGGTTCCATCGAGGAACTTTCACCGCACTCGCAGAGCAACTTACGCGTTTTATATCGAGGAACGCTCACCGCACTCGCAGAGGAACACACGCAACTTCCATCGAGTAACTCTCACCGCACTCGCAGAGGAACATACGCGTTTTATATCGAGGAACTCTTACCGCACTCGCAGAGGAACACACGCGTCACGCATCGAGGAACTCTCACCGCACTCGCAGAGGAACACACGCAGCTTCCATCGAGGAACTCTCACCGCACTCGCAGAGAAACACACGCATCTTCCATTGAGGAACTCTCACCGCACTCGTGGAGGAACACACGCGTCACGCATCGAGGAACTCTCACCGCACACGCAGAGGAACACACGCGTCTTCCATCGAGGAACTCTTACCGCACTCGCAGAGGAACATACGCGTTTTATATCGAGGAACTCTCACCGCACTCGCAGAGGAACACACGCAGCTTCCATCGAGGAACTCTCACCGCACTCGCAGAGGAACATACGCGTATTATATCGAGGAACTCTCACCGCACTCGCAGAGGAACACACGCAGCTTCCATCGAGGAACTCTCACCGCACTCGCAGAGGAACACACGCATCTTCCATTGAGGAACTCTCACCGCACTCGCGGAGGAACACACGCGTCACGCATCGAGGAACTCTCACCGCACACGCAGAGGAACACACGCGTCTTCCATCGAGGAACTCTTACCGCACTCGCAGAGGAACATACGCGCTTTATATCGAGGAACTCTCACCGCACTCGCAGAGGAACACACGCAGCTACCATCTAGGAACTCTCACCGCACTCGCAGAGGAACATACGCGTTTTATATCGAGGAACTCTCACCGCACTCGCAGAGGAACACACGCAGCTTCCATCGAGGAACTCTTACCGCACTCGCAGAGAAACACACGCATCTTCCATTGAGGAACTCTCACCGCACTCGCGGAGGAACACACGCGTCACGCATCGAGGAACTCTCACCGCACACGCAGAGGAACACACGCGTCTTCCATCGAGGAACTCTTACCGCACTCGCAGAGGAACATACGCGTTTTATATCGAGGAACTCTCACCGCACTCGCAGAGGAACATACGCGTTTTATATCGAGGAACTCTCACCGCACTCGCAGAGGAACACACGCAGCTTCAATCGAGGAACTCTCACCGCACTCGCAGAGGAACATACGCGTTTTATATCGAGGAACTCTTACCGCACTCGCAGAGGAACACACGCGTCACGCATCGAGGAACTCTCACCGCACTCGAAGAGGAACACACGCGTCTTGCATCGAGGAACTCTAACCGCACTCGCGGAGTGACACAAGCAGCTTCCATCGAGGAACTCTCACCGCACTCGGAGAGGAACACACGCGTCTTCCATCGAGGTACTCTAACCGCACTCGCGGAGTGACACAAGCAGCTTCCATCGAGGAACTCTCACCGCACTCGCAGAGGAACACACGCTTCTTTCATCGTGGAACTCTCACCGAACTCGCAGAGTAACATACGCGTTTTATATCGAGGAACTCTCACCGCACTGGCTGAGGAACACACGCGTCTTCCATCGAAGAACTCTCACCGCACTCGTTGAGGAACACACGCAGCTTCCATCGAGTAACTCTCACCGCACTCGCAGAGAAACACACGCAGCTTCCATCGAGGAACTCTCACCGCACTCGCAGAGGAACATACGCGTTTTATATCGAGGAACTCTCACCGCACTCGCAGAGGAACACACGCAGCTTCCATCAAGGAACTCTCACCGCACTCGCAGAGGAACATACGCGTTTTATATCGAGGAACTCTTACAGCACTCGCAGAGGAACACACGCGTCACGCATCGAGGAACTCTTACCGCACACGCAGAGGAACACACGCGTCTTCCATCGAGGAACTCTCACCAAACTCGCAGAGTAACATACGCGTTTTATATCGAGAAAATCTCACCGCACTCGCAGAGAAACTCACACAGCTTCCATCGAGGAACTCTCACCGCACTGGCAGAGGAACATACGCGTTTTATATGAAGGAACTCTCACCGCACTCGCAGAGGAACACACGCAGCTTCCATCGAGGAACTCTCACCGAACTAGCCGATTAACATACGCGTTTTATATCGAGGAACTCTCACCGCACTCGCAGAGGAACACACGCAGCTTCCATCGAGGAACTCTCACCGCACTCGCAGAGGAACATACGCGTTTTATATCGAGGAACTCTCAACGCACTCGCAGAGGAACACACGCAGCTTCCATCGAGGAACTCTCACCGCACTCGCAGAGGAACATACGCGTTTTATATCGAGGAACTCTTACCGCACTCGCAGAGGAACACACGCGTCACGCATCGAGGAACTCTCACCGCACTCGCAGAGGAACACACGCAGCTTCCATCGAGGAACTCTCACCGTACTCGCAGAGGAAAACACGCAGCTTCCATCGAGGAACTCTCACCGCACTCGCAGAGGAACATACGCGTTTTATATCGAGGAACTCTCACCGCACTCGCTGAGAAACACACGCGTATTCCATCGAGGAACTCTCACCGCACTCGCAGAGGAACATACGCGTTTTATATCGAGGATCTCTCACCGCACTCGCAGAGGAACACACGCAGCTTCAATCGAGGTTCTCTCACCGCACTCGCAGAGGCACAAACTCGTTTTATATCGAGGAACACTCACTGCACTCGCTGAGAAACACACGTGTCTTCCATCGTAGAAGTCTCACCGCACTCGCAGAGGAACATACGCGTTTTATATCGAGGAACTCTCACCGCACTCGCAGAGTAACACACTCAGCTTCTATCGAGGAACTCTAACCGCACTCGCGGAGTGACACAAGCATCTTCCATCGAGGAACTCTCACCGCACTCGCTGAGGAACACACGCGTCTTCCATCGAGGAACTCTCACTGCACTCTCGGAGGAACACACGCAGCTTCCATCGAAGAACTCTCACCGCACTCGCTGAGGAACACACGCGTATTCCATCGAGAAACTCTAACCGCACTCGCGGAGTAACACAAGCAGCTTCCATCGAGGAACTCTCACCACACTCGCTAAGGAACACACGCGTCTTCCATCGAGGAACTCTTACCGCACTCGCAAAGGAACATACGCGTTTTATATCGAGGAACTCAAACCGCATTCGCAGAGGAACACACGCAGCTCTAATCGAGGAACTCTCATCGCACTCGCAGAGGAACATACGCGTTTTATATCGAGGAACTCTTACCGCACTCGCTGAGGAACACACGCTTCTTCCATCGAGGAACTCTCACCGCACTCGCAGAGGAACATACGCGTTTTATATCGAGGAACTCTCACCGCACTCGCAGAGGAACACACGCAGCTTCCATCGAGGAACTATCACCGCACTCGCAGAGGAACATACGCGTTTTATATCGAGGAACTCTCACCGCACTCGCAGAGGAACAAACGCAGCTTCCATCGAGGAACTCTCACCGCACTCGCAGAGGAACATACGCGTTTTATATCGAGGAACACTTACCGCACTCGCAGAGGAACACACGCGTCACGCATCGAGGAACTCTTACCGCACACGCAGAGGAAGACACGCGTCTTCCATCGAGGAACTCTCACCGCACTCGCAGAGGAACATACGCGTTTTATATCGAGGAACTCTCACCGCACTTGCTTAGGAACACACGCGTCTTCCATTGAGGAACTCTCGCTGCACTCGCGGAGGAACACACGCAGCTTCCATCGCGGAACTCTCACCGCACTCGCTGAGGAACACACGCGTCTTCCATCGAGGAACTCTCACCGCACTCGCTTAGGAACACACGCGTCTTCCATCGAGGAACTCTCACCGCACTCGCGGAAGACCACACGCAGCTTCCATCGAGGATCTCTCACCGCACTCGCAGAGGAACACACGCGTCACGCATCGAGGAACTCTTACCGCACACGCAGAGGAAGACACGCAGCTTCCATCGCGGAACTCTCACCGCACTCGCTGAGGAACACACGCGTCTTCCATCGAGGAACTCTAACCGCACTCGCGGAGTGACACAAGCAGATTCCATCGAGGAACTCTCACCGCACTCGCAGAGGAACATACGCGTTTTATATCGAGGAACTCACACCGCACTCGCTGAGGAACACACGCGTCTTCCATCGAGGAACTCTCAACGCACTCGCAGAGGAATATACGCGTCACGCATTGAGGAACTCGCACCACACTCGCAGAGGAACACACGCGTCTTGAATCAAGGAACTCTTACCGCACTCGCAGAGGAACACACGCGTCACGCATCGAGGAACTCTCACCGCACTCGCTGAGGAACACACGCGTCTTCCATCGAGGAACTCTCACCGCACTCGCTTAGGAACACACGCGTCTTCCATCGAGGAACTCTCACCGCACTCGCGGAAGACCACACGCAGCTTCCATCGAGGATCTCTCACCGCACTCGCAGAGGAACACACGCGTCACGCATCGAGGAACTCTTACCGCACACGCAGAGGAAGACACGCAGCTTCCATCGCGGAACTCTCACCGCACTCGCTGAGGAACACACGCGTCTTCCATCGAGGAACTCTAACCGCACTCGCGGAGGAACACACGCAGCTTCCATCGAGGAACTCTCAACGCACTCGCAGAGGAACATACGCGTTTTATATCGAGGAACTCTCCCCGCACTCGCTGAGGAACACACGCAGCTTCCATCGAGAAACTCTCACCGCACTCGCAGAGGAATACACGCGTCACGCATTGAGGAACTCGCACCGCACTCGCAGAGGAACACACGCGTCATCCATCGAGGAACTCTTACCGCACTCGCAGATGAACACACGCGTCACGCATCGAGGAACTCTCACCGCACTCGCGGAGAAACACACGCAGCTTCCATCGAGGAACAACTCACCGCACTCGCAGAGGAACACACGCGTCACGCATCGAGGAACTCTCACCGCACTCGCAGAGGAACACACGCAGCTACCACCGAGGAACTCTCACCGCACTCGCAGAGGAACACACGCAGCTTCCATCGAGGAACTCTCACCGTACATGCAGAGGAACACACGCTTCGTATATCGCGGAATTTTTACAGCACTCGCAGAGAAACACACGCGTCTTCCATTGAGGAACTCTCACCGCACTCGCGGAGGAACACACGCAGCTTCCATCGATGAACTCTCACCTCACTCGCAGAAGAACACACGCGTCTTCCATCGAGGTACTCTCACCGCACTCGCAGAGGAACACACGCAGCTTCTATCGAGGAACTCTCACCGCACTCGCAGAGGAACACACGCGTTTTATATCGAGGAACTCATACCGCACTCGCATAAGAACACACGCGTCACGCATCGAGGAACTCTTACCGCACACGCAGAGGAACACACGCGTCACGCATCGAGGAACTCTCACCGCACTCGCGGAGGAACACACGCAGCTTCCATCGAGGAACTCTCAACGCACTCGCAGAGGAATATACGCGTCACGCATTGAGGAACTCGCACCACACTCGCTGAGGAACACACGCGTCTGCCATCGAGGAACTCTTACCGCACTCGCAGAGGAACACACGCGTCTTCCATCGAGGAACTCTCACCGCACACGCGGAGGAACACACGCGTTTTATATCGAGGAACTCTCTCCGCACTCGCAGAGGAACACACGCGTCTTCCATCGAGGAACTGTCACCGCACTCGCAAAGGAACACACGCGTCTTCCATCGAGTAACTCTCACCGCACTCGCAGAGGAACCCACGCGCCTATCATCGAGGAACTCTCACCGTACACGCAGAGGAACACACGCGTCTTCCATCGAGGAACTCTCACCGCACTCGCAGAGGAACACACGCGTATTCCATCGAGGAACAGTCACCGCACTCGCAGAGGAACACACGCGTATTCCATCGAGGAACTCTCACCGCACTCGCAGAGGATCACACGCAGCTTCCATCGAGGAACTCTTACCGCACTCGCAGAGAAACACACGCATCTTCCATTGAGGAACTCTCACCGCACTCGCGGAGGAACACACGCGTCACGCATCGAGGAACTCTCACCGCACACGCAGAGGAACACACGCGTCTTCCATCGAGGAACTCTTACCGCACTCGCAGAGGAACATACGCGTTTTATATCGAGGAACTCTCACCGCACTCGCAGAGGAACATACGCGTTTTATATCGAGGAACTCTCACCGCACTCGCAGAGGAACACACGCAGCTTCAATCGAGGAACTCTCACCGCACTCGCAGAGGAACATACGCGTTTTATATCGAGGAACTCTTACCGCACTCGCAGAGGAACACACGCGTCACGCATCGAGGAACTCTCACCGCACTCGAAGAGGAACACACGCGTCTTGCATCGAGGAACTCTAACCGCACTCGCGGAGTGACACAAGCAGCTTCCATCGAGGAACTCTCACCGCACTCGGAGAGGAACACACGCGTTTTCCATCGAGGTACTCTAACCGCACTCTCGGAGTGACACAAGCAGCTTCCATCGAGGAACTCTCACCGCACTCGCAGAGGAACACACGCTTCTTTCATCGTGGAACTCTCACCGAACTCGCAGAGTAACATACGCGTTTTATATCGAGGAACTCTCACCGCACTGGCTGAGGAACACACGCGTCTTCCATCGAGGAACTCTCACCGCACTCGTTGAGGAACACACGCAGCTTCCATCGAGTAACTCTCACCGCACTCGCAGAGAAACACACGCAGCTTCCATCGAGGAACTCTCACCGCACTCGCAGAGGAAAAATACGCGTTTTATATCGAGGAACTCTCACCGCACTCGCTGAGGAACACACGCGTCTTCCATCGAGGAACTCTCACCGCACTCGCAGAGGAACATACGCGTTTTATATTGAGGAACTCTCCGCACTCGCAGAGGAACACACGCGTCACGCATCGAGGAACTCTCACCGCACTCGCAGAATATCACACGCAGCTTCCATCGAGGAACTCTCACCGCATTCGCGGAGGAACACACGCAGCTTCCATCGAGGAACTCTCACCGAACTCGCTGAGGAACACACGCGTCTTCCATCGAGGAACTCTTACCGCACTCGCAGAGGAACATACGCGTTTTATATCGAGGAACTCTCACCGCACTCGCAGAGGAACGCACGCAGCTTCCATCGAGGAACTCTCATGTCACTCGCAGATTAACATACGCGTTTTATATCGAGGAACTCTTACCGCACTCGCAGAGGAACACACGCGTCACGCATCGAGGAACTCTCACCGCACTCGCAGAGGAACACACGCAGCTTCCATCGAGGAACTCTCACCGCACTCGCAGAGGAACACACGCAGCTTCTATCGAGGAACTCTCACCGCACTCGATGAGGAACACACGCGTTTTCCATCGAGGAACTCTCACCGCACTCGCGGTGGAACACACGCAGCTTCCATCGAGGAACTCTCACCGAACTCGCAGAGTAACATACGCGTTTTATATCGAGGAACTCTCACCGCACTCGCAGAGGAACACACGCAAGTTCCATCGAGGAACTCTCACCGCACTCGCAGAGGAACATACGCGTTTTATATCGAGGAACTCTCACCGCACTCGCAGAGGAACACACGCAGCTTCCATCGAGAAACTCTCACTGCACTCGCAGAGGAACAAACGCGTTTTATATCGAGGAACTCTTACTGCACTCGCAGAGGAACACACGCGTCACGCATCGAGGAACTCTCACGACTCTCGCAGAGGAACACACGCAGCTTCCATCGAGGAACTCTCACCGCACTCGCAGAGGAACACACGCAGCTTCCATCGAGGAACTCTCACCGCACTCGCAGACGAACACACGCTTCTTCCATCGAGGAACTCTCACCGCACTCGCAGAGGAACATACGCGTTTTATATCGAGGAACTCTCACTGCACTCGCTGAGAAACACACGCGTCTTCCATCGAGGAACTCTCACCGCACTCGCAGAGGAACATACGCGTTTTATATCGAGGAACTCTCACCGCACTCGCAGAGGAACACAAGCAGTTTCCATCGAGGAACTCTCACCGCACTCGCTGAGGAACACACGCGTCTTCCATCGAGGAACTCTCACCGCACTCGCGGAGGAACACACACAGCTTCCATCGAGGAACTCTCACCGAACTCGCTGAGGAACACACGCGTCTTCAATCGAGGAACTCTAACTGCACTCGCGGAGTGACACAAGCAACTTCCATCGAGGAACTCTCACCGCACTCGCAGAGGAATATACGCGTTTTATATCAAGAAACTCTCACCGCACTCGCAGAGGAACACAAGCAGCTTCCATCGAGGAACTCTCATCGCACTCGCAGAGGAACATACGCGTTTTATATCGAGGAACTCTCACCGCACTGGCTGATGAACACACGCGTCTACCATCGAGGAACTCTCACCGCACTCGATGAGGAACATACGCGTTTTATATCGAGGAACTCTCACCGCACTCGCAGAGGAACACACGCAGCTTCCATAGAGGAACTCTCACCGCACTCGAAGAGGAACATACGCGTTTTATATCGAATAACTCTCACCGCACTCGCAGAGGAACACACGCTGCTTCCATCGAGGAACTCTCACCGCACTCGCAGAAGAACATACGCGATTTATATCGAGGAACTCTCACCGCACTCGCTGAGGAACACACGCGTCTTCCATCGAGGAACTCTTACCGCACTCGCAGAGGAACATACGCGTTTTATATCAAGGAACTCTCACCGCACTCGCAGAGGAACGCACGCAGCTTCCATCGAGGAACTCTCATGTCACTCGCAGATTAACATACGCGTTTTATATCGAGGAACTCTTACCGCACTCGCAGAGGAACACACGCGTCACGCATCGAGGAACTCTCACCGCACTCGCAGAGGAACACACGCAGCTTCCATCGAGGAACTCTTACCGCACTCACAGAGGAACATACGCGTTTTATATCGAGGAACTCTCACCGCACTCGCAGAGGAACACACGCTGCTTCCATCGAGGAACTCTCACCGCACTCGCAGAAGAACATACGCGATTTATATCGAGGAACTCTCACCGCACTCGCTGAGGAACACACGCGACTTCCATCGAGGAACTCTTACCGCACTCGCAGAGGAACATACGCGTTTTATATCGAATAACTCTCACCGCACTCGCAGAGGAACACACGCAGCTTCCATCTAGGAAGTCTCACCGAACTCGCAGAGTAACATACGCGTTTTATGTCGAGGAACTCTCACCGCATTTGCAGAGGAACACACGCAGCTTCCATCGAGGAACTCTCACCGCACTCGCAGAGGAACATACGCGTTTTATATCGAGGAACTCTTACATCACTCGCAGAGGAACACACGCGTCACGCATCGAGGATCTCTTACCGCACACGCAGAGGAACACACGCGTTTTATATCGAGGAACTCTCACCGCACTCGCGAAGGAACACACGCGTCAAGCATCGAGGAACTCTCACCGCACACGCAGAGGAACACACGCGTCTTCCATCGAGGAACACTCACCGCACTCGCAGAGGAACATTCGCGTTTCCATCGAGGAACTCTCACCGAACTCGCAGAGTAACATACGTGTTTTATATCGAGGAACTCTCACCGCTTTCGCAGAGGAACACACGCAGCTTCCATCGAGGAACTCTCACCGCACTCGCAGACAAACATACGCGTTTTATATCGAGGAACTCTCACCGCACTCGCAGAGGAACACACGCAGCTTCCATCGAGAAACTCTCACCGCACTCGCAGAGGAACATACGCGTTTTATATCGAGGAACTCTTACATCACTCGCAGAGGAACACACGCGTCACGCATCGAGGATCTCTTACCGCACACGCAGAGGAACACACGCGTCTTCCATCGAGGAACTCTCACCGCACTCGCAGAGGAACATACGCGTTTAATATCGAGGAACTCTTACCGCACTCGCAGAGGAACACACGCGTTATGCATCGAGGAACTCTCACCGCACTCGCAGAGGAAAACACGCAGCTTCCATCGAGGAACTCTCACCGCACTCGCGGAGGAACACACGCGTCTTCCATTGAGGAACTCTCACCGCACTTTCAGAGGAACATACGCGTTTTATATAGAGGAACTCTCACCGCACTCGCGGAGTGACACAAGCAGCTTCCATCGAGGAACTCTCACCGCACTCGCTGAGGAACACACGCGTCTTCCATCGAGGTACTCTTACCGCACTCGCAGAGGAACATACGTAGCTTCCATTAAGGAACTCTCACCGCACTCGCAGAGGATCACACGCAGCTTCCATCGAGGAACTCTTACCGCACTCGCAGAGGAACATACGCGTTTTATATCGAGGAACTCTCACCGCACTCGCGGAGGAACACACGCGTCTTCCATCGAGGAACTCTAACCGCATTCGCGGAGGAACACACGCATCTTCCATCGAGGAACTCTCACCGCACTCGCAGAGGAAAACACGCAGCTTCCATCGAGGAACTCTCACCGCACTGGCGGAGGAACACACGCGTCTTCCATCGAGGAACTCTCACCGCACTCGCAAAGGGACATACGCGTTTTATATCGGGGAACTTTCACCGCACTCTCGTAGTGACACAAGCAGCTTCCATCGAGGAACTCTAACCGCACTCGCGGAGGAACACACGCGTCTTCCATCGAGGAACTCTTACCGCACTCGCAGAGGACAACACGCAGCTTCCATCAAGAAACTCTCACCGCACTCGCAGAGGAACACACGCAGGTTCCATCAAGGAATTCTCACCGCACTCGCAGAGGAACATACGCGTTTTATATCGAGGAACTCTCACCGCACTCGCGGAGTGACACAAGCAGCTTCCATCGAGGAACTTTTACCACACTCGCTGAGGAACACACGCGTCTTTCATCGAGGAACTCTTACCGTACTCACAGAGGAACATACGAGTTTTATATCGAGGAACTCTCACCGCACTCGCAGAGGAACACACGCAGCTTCCATCGAGGAACTATCACCGCACTTGCAGAGGAACATGCGCGTTTTATATCAAAACACTCACCGCACTCGCTGAGGAACACACGCGTCTTCCATCGAGGAACTCTCACCGCACTCGCAGAGGAACATACGCGTTTTATATCGAGGAACTCTCACCGCACTCGCAGAGGAAAACACCCAGGTTCCATCGAGGAACTCTCACCGCACTCGCAGAGCAACTTACGCGTTTTATATCGAGGAACGGTCACCGCACTCGCAGAGGAACACACGCAGCTTCCATCGAGTAACTCTCACCGCACTCGCAGAGGAACATACGCGTTTTATATCGAGGAACTCTTACCGCACTCGCAGAGGAACACACGCGTCACGCATCGAGGAACTCTTACCGCACACGCAGAGGAACACACGCGTCTTCCATCGAGGATTTCTCACCTTACTCGCAGAGTAACATACGCGTTTTATATTGAGGAACTCTCACCGCACTCGCTGAGGAACACACGCGTCTTCCATCGAGGAACTCTCACCGCACTCGCAGAGGAACATACGCGTTTTATATTGAGGAACTCTCACCGCACTCGCAGAGGAAAACACGCAGGTTCCATCGAGGAACTCTCACCGCACTCGCAGAGCAACTTACGCGTTTTATATCGAGGAACTCTCACCGCACTCGCAGAGGAACATACGCGTTTTATATTGAGGAACTCTCACCGCACTCGCAGAGGAAAACACGCAGGTTCCATCGAGGAACTCTCACCGCACTCGCAGAGCAACTTACGCGTTTTATATCGAGGAACGCTCACCGCACTCGCAGAGGAACACACGCAACTTCCATCGAGTAACTCTCACCGCACTCGCAGAGGAACATACGCGTTTTATATCGAGGAACTCTTACCGCACTCGCAGAGGAACACACGCGTCACGCATCGAGGAACTCTCACCGCACTCGCAGAGGAACACACGCAGCTCCCATCGAGGAACTCTCACCGCACTCGCAGAGAAACACACGCATCTTCCATTGAGGAACTCTCACCGCACTCGTGGAGGAACACACGCGTCACGCATCGAGGAACTCTCACCGCACACGCAGAGGAACACACGCGTCTTCCATCGAGGAACTCTTACCGCACTCGCAGAGGAACATACGCGTTTTATATCGAGGAACTCTCACCGCACTCGCAGAGGAACACACGCAGCTTCCATCGAGGAACTCTCACCGCACTCGCAGAGGAACATACGCCTTTTATATCGAGGAACTCTCACCGCACTCGCAGAGGAACACACGCAGCTTCCATCGAGGAACTCTCACCGCACTCGCAGAGGAACACACGCATCTTCCATTGAGGAACTCTCACCGCACTCGCGGAGGAACACACGCGTCACGCATCGAGGAACTCTCACCGCACACGCAGAGGAACACACGCGTCTTCCATCGAGGAACTCTTACCGCACTCGCAGAGGAACATACGCGTTTTATATCGAGGAACTCTCACCGCACTCGCAGAGGAACACACGCAGCTTCCATCGAGGAACTCTCACCGCACTCGCAGAGGAACATACGCGTTTTATATCGAGGAACTCTAACCGCACTCGCATAGGAACACACGCAGCTTCCATCGAGGAACTCTTACCGCACTCGCAGAGAAACACACGCATCTTCCATTGAGGAACTCTCACCGCACTCGCGTAGGAACACACGCGTCACGCATCGAGGAACTCTCACCGCACACGCAGAGGAACACACGCGTCTTCCATCGAGGAACTCTTACCGCACTCGCAGAGGAACATACGCGTTTTATATCGAGGAACTCTCACCGCACTCGCAGAGGAACATACGCGTTTTATATCGAGGAACTCTTACCGCACTCGCAGAGGAACACACGCGTCACGCATCGAGGAACTCTCACCGCACTCGCAGAGGAACACACGCAGCATCCATCGAGGAACTCTTACCGCACTCACAGAGGAACATACGCGTTTTATATCGAGGAACTCTCACCGCACTCGCAGAGGAACACACGCTGCTTCCATCGAGGAACTCTCACCGCACTCGCAGAAGAACATACGCGATTTATATCGAGGAACTCTCACCGCACTCGCTGAGGAACACACGCGACTTCCATCGAGGAACTCTTACCGCACTCGCAGAGGAACATACGCGTTTTATATCGAATAACTCTCACCGCACTCGCAGAGGAATACACGCAGCTTCCATCTAGGAAGTCTCACCGAACTCGCAGAGTAACATACGCGTTTTATATCGAGGAACTCTCACCGCATTTGCAGAGGAACACACGCAGCTTCCATCGAGGAACTCTCACCGCACTCGCAGAGGAACATACGCGTTTTATATCGAGGAACTCTTACATCACTCGCAGAGGAACACACGCGTCACGCATCGAGGATCTCTTACCGCACACGCAGAGGAACACACGCGTTTTATATCGAGGAACTCTCACCGCACTCGCGAAGGAACACACGCGTCAAGCATCGAGGAACTCTCACCGCACACGCAGAGGAACACACGCGTCTTCCATCGAGGAACACTCACCGCACTCGCAGAGGAACATTCGCGTCTTCCATCGAGGAACTCTCACCGAACTCGCAGAGTAACATACGTGTTTTATATCGAGGAACTCTCACCGCTTTCGCAGAGGAACACACGTAGCTTCCATCGAGGAACTCTCACCGCACTCGCAGACAAACATACGCGTTTTATATCGAGGAACTCTCACCGCACTCGCAGAGGAACACACGCAGCTTCCATCGAGGAACTCTCACCGCACTCGCAGAGGAACATACGCGTTTTATATCGAGGAACTCTTACATCACTCGCAGAGGAACACACGCGTCACGCATCGAGGATCTCTTACCGCACACGCAGAGGAACACACGCGTCTTCCATCGAGGAACTCTCACCGCACTCGCAGAGGAACATACGCGTTTAATATCGAGGAACTCTTACCGCACTCGCAGAGGAACACACGCGTTATGCATCGAGGAACTCTCACCGCACTCGCAGAGGAAAACACGCAGCTTCCATCGAGGAACTCTCACCGCACTCGCGGAGGAACACACGCGTCTTCCATTGAGGAACTCTCACCGCACTTTCAGAGGAACATACGCGTTTTATATAGAGGAACTCTCACCGCACTCGCGGAGTGACCCAAGCAGCTTCCATCGAGGAACTCTCACCGCACTCGCTGAGGAACACACACGTCTTCCATCGAGGTACTCTTACCGCACTCGCAGAGGAACATACGTAGCTTCCATTAAGGAACTCTCACCGCACTCGCAGAGGATCACACGCAGCTTCCATCGAGGAACTCTTACCGCACTCGCAGAGGAACATACGCGTTTTATATCGAGGAACTCTCACCGCACTCGCGGAGGAACACACGCGTCTTCCATCGAGGAACTCTAACCGCATTCGCGGAGGAACACACGCATCTTCCATCGAGGAACTCTCACCGCACTCGCAGAGGAAAACACGCAGCTTCCATCGAGGAACTCTCACCGCACTGGCGGAGGAACACACGCGTCTTCCATCGAGGAACTCTCACCGCACTCGCAAAGGGACATACGCGTTTTATATCGGGGAACTCTCACCGCACTCTCGTAGTGACACAAGCAGCTTCCATCGAGGAACTCTAACCGCACTCGCGGAGGAACACACGCGTCTTCCATCGAGGAACTCTTACCGCACTCGCAGAGGACAACACGCAGCTTCCATCAATAAACTCTCACCGCACTCGCAGAGGAACACACGCAGGTTCCATCAAGGAATTCTCACCGCACTCGCAGAGGAACATACGCGTTTTATATCGAGGAACTCTCACCGCACTCGCGGAGTGACACAAGCAGCTTCCATCGAGGAACTTTTACCACACTCGCTGAGGAACACACGCGTCTTTCATCGAGGAACTCTTACCGTACTCACAGAGGAACATACGAGTTTTATATCGAGGAACTCTCACCGCACTCGCAGAGGAACACACGCAGCTTCCATCGAGGAACTATCACCGCACTTGCAGAGGAACATGCGCGTTTTATATCAAAACACTCACCGCACTCGCTGAGGAACACACGCGTCTTCCATCGAGGAACTCTCACCGCACTCGCAGAGGAACATACGCGTTTTATATCGAGGAACTCTCACCGCACTCGCAGAGGAAAACACCCAGGTTCCATCGAGGAACTCTCACCGCACTCGCAGAGCAACTTACGCGTTTTATATCGAGGAACGGTCACCGCACTCGCAGAGGAACACACGCAGCTTCCATCGAGTAACTCTCACCGCACTCGCAGAGGAACATACGCGTTTTATATCGAGGAACTCTTACCGCACTCGCAGAGGAACACACGCGTCACGCATCGAGGAACTCTTACCGCACACGCAGAGGAACACACGCGTCTTCCATCGAGGATTTCTCACCTTACTCGCAGAGTAACATACGCGTTTTATATTGAGGAACTCTCACCGCACTCGCAGAGCAACTTACGCGTTTTATATCGAGGAACGCTCACCGCACTCGCAGAGGAACATACGCGTTTTATATTGAGGAACTCTCACCGCACTCGCAGAGGAAAACACGCAGGTTCCATCGAGGAACTCTCACCGCACTCGCAGAGCAACTTACGCGTTTTATATCGAGGAACGCTCACCGCACTCGCAGAGGAACACACGCAACTTCCATCGAGTAACTCTCACCGCACTCGCAGAGGAACATACGCGTTTTATATCGAGGAACTCTTACCGCACTCGCAGAGGAACACACGCGTAACGCATCGAGGAACTCTCACCGCACTCGCAGAGGAACACACGCAGCTTCCATCGAGGAACTCTCACCGCACTCGCAGAGAAACACACGCATCTTCCATTGAGGAACTCTCACCGCACTCGTGGAGGAACACACGCGTCACGCATCGAGGAACTCTCACCGCACACGCAGAGGAACACACGCGTCTTCCATCGAGGAACTCTTACCGCACTCGCAGAGGAACATACGCGTTTTATATCGAGGAACTCTCACCGCACTCGCAGAGGAACACACGCAGCTTCCATCGAGGAACTCTCACCGCACTCGCAGAGGAACATACGCGTATTATATCGAGGAACTCTCACCGCACTCGCAGAGGAACACACGCAGCTTCCATCGAGGAACTCTCACCGCACTCGCAGAGGAACACACGCATCTTCCATTGAGGAACTCTCACCGCACTCGCGGAGGAACACACGCGTCACGCATCGAGGAACTCTCACCGCACACGCAGAGGAACACACGCGTCTTCCATCGAGGAACTCTTACCGCACTCGCAGAGGAACATACGCGCTTTATATCGAGGAACTCTCACCGCACTCGCAGAGGAACACACGCAGCTACCATCTAGGAACTCTCACCGCACTCGCAGAGGAACATACGCGTTTTATATCGAGGAACTCTCACCGCACTCGCAGAGGAACACACGCAGCTTCCATCGAGGAACTCTTACTGCACTCGCAGAGAAACACACGCATCTTCCATTGAGGAACTCTCACCGCACTCGCGGAGGAACACACGCGTCACGCATCGAGGAACTCTCACCGCACACGCAGAGGAACACACGCGTCTTCCATCGAGGAACTCTTACCGCACTCGCAGAGGAACATACGCGTTTTATATCGAGGAACTCTCACCGCACTCGCAGAGGAACATACGCGTTTTATATCGAGGAACTCTCACCGCACTCGCAGAGGAACACACGCAGCTTCAATCGAGGAACTCTCACCGCACTCGCAGAGGAACATACGCGTTTTATATCGAGGAACTCTTACCGCACTCGCAGAGGAACACACGCGTCACGCATCGAGGAACTCTCACCGCACTCGAAGAGGAACACACGCGTCTTGCATCGAGGAACTCTAACCGCACTCGCGGAGTGACACAAGCAGCTTCCATCGAGGAACTCTCACCGCACTCGGAGAGGAACACACGCGTCTTCCATCGAGGTACTCTAACCGCACTCGCGGAGTGACACAAGCAGCTTCCATCGAGGAACTCTCACCGCACTCGCAGAGGAACACACGCTTCTTTCATCGTGGAACTCTCACCGAACTCGCAGAGTAACATACGCGTTTTATATCGAGGAACTCTCACCGCACTGGCTGAGGAACACACGCGTCTTCCATCGAAGAACTCTCACCGCACTCGTTGAGGAACACACGCAGCTTCCATCGAGTAACTCTCACCGCACTCGCAGAGAAACACACGCAGCTTCCATCGAGGAACTCTCACCGCACTCGCAGAGGAACATACGCGTTTTATATCGAGGAACTCTCACCGCACTCGCAGAGGAACACACGCAGCTTCCATCAAGGAACTCTCACCGCACTCGCAGAGGAACATACGCGTTTTATATCGAGGAACTCTTACAGCACTCGCAGAGGAACACACGCGTCACGCATCGAGGAACTCTTACCGCACACGCAGAGGAACACACGCGTCTTCCATCGAGGAACTCTCACCAAACTCGCAGAGTAACATACGCGTTTTATATCGAGAAAATCTCACCGCACTCGCAGAGAAACTCACACAGCTTCCATCGAGGAACTCTCACCGCACTGGCAGAGGAACATACGCGTTTTATATGAAGGAACTCTCACCGCACTCGCAGAGGAACACACGCAGCTTCCATCGAGGAACTCTCACCGAACTAGCCGATTAACATACGCGTTTTATATCGAGGAACTCTCACCGCACTCGCAGAGGAACACACGCAGCTTCCATCGAGGAACTCTCACCGCACTCGCAGAGGAACATACGCGTTTTATATCGAGGAACTCTCAACGCACTCGCAGAGGAACACACGCAGCTTCCATCGAGGAACTCTCACCGCACTCGCAGAGGAACATACGCGTTTTATATCGAGGAACTCTTACCGCACTCGCAGAGGAACACACGCGTCACGCATCGAGGAACTCTCACCGCACTCGCAGAGGAACACACGCAGCTTCCATCGAGGAACTCTCACCGTACTCGCAGAGGAAAACACGCAGCTTCCATCGAGGAACTCTCACCGCACTCGCAGAGGAACATACGCGTTTTATATCGAGGAACTCTCACCGCACTCGCTGAGAAACACACGCGTATTCCATCGAGGAACTCTCACCGCACTCGCAGAGGAACATACGCGTTTTATATCGAGGATCTCTCACCGCACTCGCAGAGGAACACACGCAGCTTCAATCGAGGTTCTCTCACCGCACTCGCAGAGGCACAAACTCGTTTTATATCGAGGAACACTCACTGCACTCGCTGAGAAACACACGTGTCTTCCATCGTAGAAGTCTCACCGCACTCGCAGAGGAACATACGCGTTTTATATCGAGGAACTCTCACCGCACTCGCAGAGTAACACACTCAGCTTCTATCGAGGAACTCTAACCGCACTCGCGGAGTGACACAAGCATCTTCCATCGAGGAACTCTCACCGCACTCGCTGAGGAACACACGCGTCTTCCATCGAGGAACTCTCACTGCACTCTCGGAGGAACACACGCAGCTTCCATCGAAGAACTCTCACCGCACTCGCTGAGGAACACACGCGTATTCCATCGAGAAACTCTAACCGCACTCGCGGAGTAACACAAGCAGCTTCCATCGAGGAACTCTCACCACACTCGCTAAGGAACACACGCGTCTTCCATCGAGGAACTCTTACCGCACTCGCAAAGGAACATACGCGTTTTATATCGAGGAACTCAAACCGCATTCGCAGAGGAACACACGCAGCTCTAATCGAGGAACTCTCATCGCACTCGCAGAGGAACATACGCGTTTTATATCGAGGAACTCTTACCGCACTCGCTGAGGAACACACGCTTCTTCCATCGAGGAACTCTCACCGCACTCGCAGAGGAACATACGCGTTTTATATCGAGGAACTCTCACCGCACTCGCAGAGGAACACACGCAGCTTCCATCGAGGAACTATCACCGCACTCGCAGAGGAACATACGCGTTTTATATCGAGGAACTCTCACCGCACTCGCAGAGGAACAAACGCAGCTTCCATCGAGGAACTCTCACCGCACTCGCAGAGGAACATACGCGTTTTATATCGAGGAACACTTACCGCACTCGCAGAGGAACACACGCGTCACGCATCGAGGAACTCTTACCGCACACGCAGAGGAAGACACGCGTCTTCCATCGAGGAACTCTCACCGCACTCGCAGAGGAACATACGCGTTTTATATCGAGGAACTCTCACCGCACTTGCTTAGGAACACACGCGTCTTCCATTGAGGAACTCTCGCTGCACTCGCGGAGGAACACACGCAGCTTCCATCGCGGAACTCTCACCGCACTCGCTGAGGAACACACGCGTCTTCCATCGAGGAACTCTCACCGCACTCGCTTAGGAACACACGCGTCTTCCATCGAGGAACTCTCACCGCACTCGCGGAAGACCACACGCAGCTTCCATCGAGGATCTCTCACCGCACTCGCAGAGGAACACACGCGTCACGCATCGAGGAACTCTTACCGCACACGCAGAGGAAGACACGCAGCTTCCATCGCGGAACTCTCACCGCACTCGCTGAGGAACACACGCGTCTTCCATCGAGGAACTCTAACCGCACTCGCGGAGTGACACAAGCAGATTCCATCGAGGAACTCTCACCGCACTCGCAGAGGAACATACGCGTTTTATATCGAGGAACTCACACCGCACTCGCTGAGGAACACACGCGTCTTCCATCGAGGAACTCTCAACGCACTCGCAGAGGAATATACGCGTCACGCATTGAGGAACTCGCACCACACTCGCAGAGGAACACACGCGTCTTCAATCAAGGAACTCTTACCGCACTCGCAGAGGAACACACGCGTCACGCATCGAGGAACTCTCACCGCACTCGCAGAGGAACACACGCGTCTTCCATCGAGGAACTCTTACCGCAATCGCAGACGAACACACGCGTCACGCATCGAGGAACTCTCACCGCACTCGCGGAGGAACACACGCAGCTTCCATCGAGGAACTCTCAACGCACTCGCAGAGGAACATACGCGTTTTATATCGAGGAACTCTCCCCGCACTCGCTGAGGAACACACGCAGCTTCCATCGAGAAACTCTCACCGCACTCGCAGAGGAATACACGCGTCACGCATTGAGGAACTCGCACCGCACTCGCAGAGGAACACACGCGTCATCCATCGAGGAACTCTTACCGCACTCGCAGATGAACACACGCGTCACGCATCGAGGAACTCTCACCGCACTCGCGGAGAAACACACGCAGCTTCCATCGAGGAACAACTCACCGCACTCGCAGAGGAACACACGCGTCACGCATCGAGGAACTCTCACCGCACTCGCAGAGGAACACACGCAGCTACCACCGAGGAACTCTCACCGCACTCGCAGAGGAACACACGCAGCTTCCATCGAGGAACTCTCACCGTACATGCAGAGGAACACACGCTTCGTATATCGCGGAATTTTTACAGCACTCGCAGAGAAACACACGCGTCTTCCATTGAGGAACTCTCACCGCACTCGCGGAGGAACACACGCAGCTTCCATCGATGAACTCTCACCTCACTCGCAGAAGAACACACGCGTCTTCCATCGAGGTACTCTCACCGCACTCGCAGAGGAACACACGCAGCTTCTATCGAGGAACTCTCACCGCACTCGCAGAGGAACACACGCGTTTTATATCGAGGAACTCATACCGCACTCGCATAAGAACACACGCGTCACGCATCGAGGAACTCTTACCGCACACGCAGAGGAACACACGCGTCACGCATCGAGGAACTCTCACCGCACTCGCGGAGGAACACACGCAGCTTCCATCGAGGAACTCTCAACGCACTCGCAGAGGAATATACGCGTCACGCATTGAGGAACTCGCACCACACTCGCTGAGGAACACACGCGTCTGCCATCGAGGAACTCTTACCGCACTCGCAGAGGAACACACGCGTCTTCCATCGAGGAACTCTCACCGCACACGCGGAGGAACACACGCGTTTTATATCGAGGAACTCTCTCCGCACTCGCAGAGGAACACACGCGTCTTCCATCGAGGAACTGTCACCGCACTCGCAAAGGAACACACGCGTCTTCCATCGAGTAACTCTCACCGCACTCGCAGAAGAACCCACGCGCCTATCATCGAGGAACTCTCACCGTACACGCAGAGGAACACACGCGTCTTCCATCGAGGAACTCTCACCGCACTCGCAGAGGAACACACGCGTATTCCATCGAGGAACAGTCACCGCACTCGCAGAGGAACACACGCGTATTCCATCGAGGAACTCTCACCGCACTCGCAGAGGATCACACGCAGCTTCCATCGAGGAACTCTTACCGCACTCGCAGAGAAACACACGCATCTTCCATTGAGGAACTCTCACCGCACTCGCGGAGGAACACACGCGTCACGCATCGAGGAACTCTCACCGCACACGCAGAGGAACACACGCGTCTTCCATCGAGGAACTCTTACCGCACTCGCAGAGGAACATACGCGTTTTATATCGAGGAACTCTCACCGCACTCGCAGAGGAACACACGCAGCTTTAATCGAGGAACTCTCACCGCACTCGCAGAGGAACATACGCGTTTTATATCGAGGAACTCTTACCGCACTCGCAGAGGAACACACGCGTCACGCATCGAGGAACTCTCACCGCACTCGAAGAGGAACACACGCGTCTTGCATCGAGGAACTCTAACCGCACTCGCGGAGTGACACAAGCAGCTTCCATCGAGGAACTCTCACCGCACTCGGAGAGGAACACACGCGTTTTCCATCGAGGTACTCTAACCGCACTCTCGGAGTGACACAAGCAGCTTCCATCGAGGAACTCTCACCGCACTCGCAGAGGAACACACGCTTCTTTCATCGTGGAACTCTCACCGAACTCGCAGAGTAACATACGCGTTTTATATCGAGGAACTCTCACCGCACTGGCTGAGGAACACACGCGTCTTCCATCGAGGAACTCTCACCGCACTCGTTGAGGAACACACGCAGCTTCCATCGAGTAACTCTCACCGCACTCGCAGAGAAACACACGCAGCTTCCATCGAGGAACTCTCACCGCACTCGCAGAGGAAAAATACGCGTTTTATATCGAGGAACTCTCACCGCACTCGCTGAGGAACACACGCGTCTTCCATCGAGGAACTCTCACCGCACTCGCAGAGGAACATACGCGTTTTATATTGAGGAACTCTCCGCACTCGCAGAGGAACACACGCAGCTTCCATCGAGGAACTCTCACCGCACTCGCAGAGGAACATACGCGTTTTATATCGAGGAACTCTCACCGCACTCGCAGAGGAACACACGCAGCTTCCATCAAGGAACTCTCACCGCACTCGCAGAGGAACATACGCGTTTTATATCGAGGAACTCTTACAGCACTCGCAGAGGAACACACGCGTCACGCATCGAGGAACTCTTACCGCACACGCAGAGGAACACACGCGTCTTCCATCGAGGAACTCTCACCAAACTCGCAGAGTAACATACGCGTTTTATATCGAGAAAATCTCACCGCACTCGCAGAGAAACTCACACAGCTTCCATCGAGGAACTCTCACCGCACTGGCAGAGGAACATACGCGTTTTATATGAAGGAACTCTCACCGCACTCGCAGAGGAACACACGCAGCTTCCATCGAGGAACTCTCACCGAACTAGCCGATTAACATACGCGTTTTATATCGAGGAACTCTCACCGCACTTGCAGAGAAACACACGCAGCTTCCATCGAGGAACTCTCACCGCACTCGCAGAGGAACATACGCGTTTTATATCGAGGAACTCTCAACGCACTCGCAGAGGAACACACGCAGCTTCCATCGAGGAACTCTCACCGCACTCGCAGAGGAACATACGCGTTTTATATCGAGGAACTCTTACCGCACTCGCAGAGGAACACACGCGTCACGCATCGAGGAACTCTCACCGCACTCGCAGAGGAACACACGCAGCTTCCATCGAGGAACTCTCACCGCACTCGCAGAGTAACACACGCAGCTTCCATCGAGGAACTCTCACCGTACTCGCAGAGGAAAACACGCAGCTTCTATCGAGGAACTCTCACCGCACTCGCAGAGGAACATACGCCTTTTATATCGAAGAACTCTCACCGCACTTGCTTAGGAACACACGCGTCTTCCATTGAGGAACTCTCGCTGCACTCGCGGAGGAACACACGCAGCTTCCATCGCGGAACTCTCACCGCACTCGCTGAGGAACACACGCGTCTTCCATCGAGGAACTCTCACCGCACTCGCTTAGGAACACACGCGTCTTCCATCGAGGAACTCTCACCGCACTCGCGGAAGACCACACGCAGCTTCCATCGAGGATCTCTCACCGCACTCGCAGAGGAACACACGCAGCTTCTATCGAGGAACTCTAACCGCACTCGCGGAGTGACACAAGCAGATTCCATCGAGGAACTCTCACCGGACTCGCAGAGGAACATACGCGTTTTATATCGAGGAACTCACACCGCACTCGCTGAGGAACACACGCGTCTTCCATCGAGGAACTCTCAACGCACTCGCAGAGGAATATACGCGTCACACATTGAGGAACTCGCACCACACTCGCAGAGGAACACACGCGTCTTCAATCAAGGAACTCTTACCGCACTCGCAGAGGAACACACGCGTCACGCATCGAGGAACTCTCACCGCACTCGCAGAGGAACACACGCGTCTTCCATCGAGGAACTCTTACCGCAATCGCAGAGGAACACACGCGTCACGCATCGAGGAACTCTCACCGCACTCGCGGAGGAACACACGCAGCTTCCATCGAGGAACTCTCAACGCACTCGCAGAGGAACATACGCGTTTTATATCGAGGAACTCTCCCCGCACTCGCTGAGGAACCCACGCAGCTTCCATCGAGGAACTCTCACCGCACTCGCAGAGGAATACACGCGTCACGCATTGAGGAACTCGCACCGCACTCGCAGAGGAACACACGCGTCATCCATCGAGGAACTCTTACCGCACTCGCAGATGAACACACGCGTCACGCATCGAGGAACTCTCACCGCACTCGCGGAGATACACACGCAGCTTCCATCGAGGAACAACTCACCGCACTCGCAGAGGAACACACGCGTCACGCATCGAGGAACTCTCACCGCACTCGCAGAGGAACACACGCAGCTAACATCGAGGAACTCTCACCGCACTCGCAGAGGAACACACGCAGCTTCCATCGAGGAACTCTCACCGTACATGCAGAGGAACACACGCGTCGTATATCGCGGAATTTTTACAGCACTCGCAGAGAAACACACGCGTCTTCCATTGAGGAACTCTCACCGCACTCGCGGAGGAACACACGCAGCTTCCATCGATGAACTCTCACCGCACTCGCAGAAGAACACACGCGTCTTCCATCGAGGTACTCTCACCGCACTCGCAGAGGAACACACGCAGCTACCATCGAGGAACTCTCACCGCACTCGCAGAGGAACACACGCAGCTTCCATCGAGGAACTCTCACCGTACATGCAGAGGAACACACGCTTCGTATATCGCGGAATTTTTACAGCACTCGCAGAGAAACACACGCGTCTTCCATTGAGGAACTCTCACCGCACTCGCGGAGGAACACACGCAGCTTCCATCGATGAACTCTCACCGCACTCGCAGAAGAACACACGCGTCTTCCATCGAGGTACTCTCACCGCACTCGCAGAGGAACACACGCAGCTTCTATCGAGGAACTCTCACCGCACTCGCAGAGGAACACACGCGTTTTATATCGAGGAACTCTTACCGCACTCGCATAAGAACACACGCGTCACGCATCGAGGAACTCTTACCGCACACGCAGAGGAACACACGCGTCTTCCATCGAGAAACTCTCACCGCACTCGCAGAGGAACATACGCGTTTTATATTGAGGAACTCTAACCGCAATCGCTAAGGAACACACGCGTCTTCCATCGAGGAACTCTCACCTCACTCGCGGAGGAACACACGCAGCTTCCATCGAGAAACTCTCACCGCACTCGCTGAGGAACACACGCGTCTGCCATCGAGGAACTCTTACCGCACTCGCAGAGGAACACACGCGTCTTCCATCGAGGAACTCTCACCGCACACGCGGAGGAACACACGCGTTTTATATCGAGGAACTCTCTCCGCACTCGCAGAGGAACACACGCGTCTTCCATCGAGGAACTGTCACCGCACTCGCAGAGAAACACACGCGTCTTCCATTGAGGAACTCTCACCGCACTCGCGGAGGAACACACGCAGCTTCCATCGATGAACTCTCACCGCACTCGCAGAAGAACACACGCGTCTTCCATCGAGGTACTCTCACCGCACTCGCAGAGGAACACACGCAGCTTCTATCGAGGAACTCTCACCGCACTCGCAGAGGAACACACGCGTTTTATATCGAGGAACTCTTACCGCACTCGCATAAGAACACACGCGTCACGCATCGAGGAACTCTTACCGCACACGCAGAGGAACACACGCGTCTTCCATCGAGAAACTCTCACCGCACTCGCAGAGGAACATACGCGTTTTATATTGAGGAACTCTAACCGCAATCGCTAAGGAACACACGCGTCTTCCATCGAGGAACTCTCACCTCACTCGCGGAGGAACACACGCAGCTTCCATCGAGAAACTCTCACCGCACTCGCTGAGGAACACACGCGTCTGCCATCGAGGAACTCTTACCGCACTCGCAGAGGAACACACGCGTCTTCCATCGAGGAACTCTCACCGCACACGCGGAGGAACACACGCGTTTTATATCGAGGAACTCTCTCCGCACTCGCAGAGGAACACACGCGTCTTCCATCGAGGAACTGTCACCGCACTCGCAAAGGAACACACGCGTCTTCCATCGAGTAACTCTCACCGCACTCGCAGAGGAACCCACGCGCCTATCATCGAGGAACTCTCACCGTACACGCAGAGGAACACACGCGTTATCCATCGAGGAACTCTCACCGCACTCGCAGAGGAACACACGCGTATTCCATCGAGGAACAGTCACCGCACTCGCAGAGGAACACACGCGTATTCCATCGAGGAACTCTCATCGCACTCGCAGAGGAACACACGCAGCTTCCATCGAGAAACTCTCACCGCACTCGCAGAGGAACACACGCAGCTTCCATCGAGGAACTCTCACCGCACTCGCGGAGGAACACTCGCGTCTTCCATCGAGGAACTCTCACCGCACTCGCAGAGGAACACACGCGTTATCCATCGAGGAACTCTCACCGCACTCGCGGAGGAACACACGCGTCTTCCATCGAGGAACTCTCACCGCACTCGCGGAGGAAAACACGCAGCTTCCATCGAGGAACTCTCACCGCACTCGCAGAGGAACACACGTGTCACGCATCGAGGAACTCTCACCGCACTCGCAGAGGAACACACGCGTCTTCCATCTAGGAACTCTCACCGCACTCGCCGAGGAACACACGCATCTTTCATCGAAGAAATCTCTCCGCACTCGCAGAGGAACACACGCGTCTTCCATCGAGGAACTGTCACCGCACTCGCGAAGGGACACAAGCAGCTTCTATCGAGGAACTCTCACCGCACTCGCTGAGGAACATACGCGTCTTCCATCGAGGAACTCTCACCGCACTCGCAGAGGAACACACGCGTCTTCCATCGAGGAACTCTCACCGCACTCGCAGAGGAACACACGCGTCTTCCATCGAGGAACTCTCACCGCACTCGCAGAGGAACACACGCAGCTTCCATCGAGGAACTCTCACCGCACTCGCAGAGGAACACACGCGTCTTCCATCGAGGAACTCTCACCGCACTCGCAGAAGAACACACGCGTCTTCCATCGAGGAACTCTCACCGCACTCGCAGAGGAACACACGCAGCTTCCATCGAGGAACTCTCACCGCACTCGCAGAGGAACACACGCAGCTTCCATCGAGGAACTCTCACCGCACTCGCGGAGGAACACACGCGGTTTCCATCGAGGAACTCTCACCGCACTCGCAGAGGAACACACGCGTCTTCCATCGAGGAACTTTCACCGCACTCGCAGAGGAACACACGCGTCTTCCATCGAGGAACTCTCACTGCACTCGCAGAGGAACACACGCGTCTTCCATCGAGGAACTCTCACCGCACTCGCAGAGGAACACACGCAGCTTCCATCGAGGAACTCTCACCGCACTCGCAGAGGAACACACGCGTCTTCCATCGAGGAACTCTCACTGCACTCGCAGAGGAACACACGCAGCTTCCATCGAGGAACTCTCACCGCACTCGCAGAGGTACACACGCAGCTTCCATCGAGGAACTCTCACCGCACTCGCAGAGGAACACACGCAGCTTCCATCGAGGAACTCTCACCGTACTTCCTGAGGAACACACGCTTCTTATATCGCGGAATTCTCACAGCACTCGCAGAGGAACACACGCGTCTTCCATTGAGAAACTCTCACCGCACTCGCGGAGGAACACACGCATCTTCCATCGATGAACTCTCACCGCACTCGCAAAGAAACACTCGCGTCTTCCATCGTGGAACTCTCACCGCACTCGCATAGGATAACACGCGTCTTCAATTGAGGAACTCTCACCGCATTCGCAGAGGAACACACGCATCTTCCATCGTGGAACTCTCACCGCACTCGCAGAAGAACACACGCGGCTTCCATCGAGGTACTCTCACCGCACTCGCAGAGGAACACACGCAGCTTCCATCGAGGAACTCTCACCGCACTCGCAGAGGAACACACGCAGCTTCCATCGAGGAACTCTCACCGCACTCGCAGAGGAACACACGCAGCTTTCATCGAGGAACTCTCACCGTACTTGCTGAGGAACACACGCTTCTTATATCGCGGAATTCTCACAGCACTCGCAGAGGAACACACGCGTCTTCCATTGAGGAACTCTCACCGCACTCGCGGAGGAACACACGCAGCTTCCATCGATGAACTCTTACCGCACTCGCAGAGAAACACACGCGTCTTCCATCGTGGAACTCTCACCGCGCTCGCATAGGATAACACGCGTCTTCAATTGAGGAACTCTCACCGCATTCGCAGAGGAACACATTCATTTTCCATCGTGGAACTCTCACCGCACTCGCAGAAGAACACACGCGTCTTCCATCGAGGTACTCTCACCGCACTCGCAGTGAAACTCACGCTGCTCATATCGATGAACTGTCGCCGAATTATTTGTTGGAGTCGCGCGGCTTATATCGCCTAAATGTCGCCGCACTCTTGACAGAACACGCGCGGAATATATTTCAGAACGATGGCTGCACCTGTGGCGGGACTCATGCGGCTAATATTGCAGAAAATTTGCCTCACTATTACGGGACTTACGTGGCATATATTACGGAATGATGTCAGCCCCATCCACGCTGAAATCTGTCCCACACATCCAAAATGTCTGTGGGTCCAAAAACTTAATTTGGGTGTGAATTTTAGGGTAGGATCATAATATAAGTGCCAGGCGGTAGCCCTAATGATTTTCGTAATTTTGTGAAATATGAACAGTGACATCCTACACTCGCGTGGGAAGGGCACAGCGGCACTATTGCAACTGTGAGCATAACTAAAAGGCTGCAGGGGCGCTGCAATTTGTGCCCCGGCAGCCTGAGGGGAGCAGCAAAGTGGGAGTGGCTACAGTAAACCAGCGCCGCACTGGAGGAAACCTGTAGCCCGAATGCAGTGGTGTTATCGCGCCCGGAGATTCTGCCGCACTCGTCGCAGGACACACACAGCGTATATCGCAGAACTGGAACTGCACATGTGGCGGGTCTCACGCGGCACCCATCGCGGAACTGTTTATGAGCCAGGACGTGTTTTAGCTTTAGGACGGAAATGTCGTTAAATATATTTAACATTTTTTTTGTGTTAAGGACTGCGTGCGCTGCGCTAGCATTCATAGTTTATTATCAAACTATTAACAATAAACACATATGTTTGTAAATATTTTCTTTAACGTTTCAGGTTAATAAGCGCACATTCTACCACTAATCTGTACAATTTTAATTTAGGAACGTGACTATGTATTTACAACTTGGTATTACTTATTACTAATATTATTTTTGTTTACCGAATGTATTCCATGGTAGGTTCACTACTACGTTTGGTATTTACCCTAATTTTCACAAAAGTGACTATAAACGGGTTTATGTTGTTTCACTTTGATCCCCCCACCATTGTCCCATATTTCCGTTCATTTAGGCCTACTTCAACCAAATGCCATATACCGAGAGTTAAGATGTTTACACATCAAACGTAAGATTGGGTCTGTCGTTCTTTATGCAACACGCAAGAGTCACAGTCGTCGCTAAACCTCTATAACATAAGAAATAAAACATTCGAAAACATATTTTTACCCAGTGATTATATTGATAACTGTGTGAAAGTTTATCAAGTAACATGACATCTGATTCTTTGAAAATTTTCGGGATACTTCTCTTAAAATATGGCTGTCTTAAAAGCAAGAAATTTGGAAGGTGCTATTGCGCCTTGCTTTTTTTTCTCAACCGGTACCGACTATAAATTTCGATTTCTGTATATTTTGAGTACATAAGTTATATATTTATTATATATAGTTTATAAAGTCTGCCTCGCTCAAGAGGACGAATGTTTTCTGCTCGGACTGTAGGTTAGGAACAGGGAGCGGTCGAAGAGCTGGGGTTGTTATGGCGGCAAGGAACTGACGTGACGTCACTTCAGTGGGACGCGCCGCCACCTGGGCCGGTCAGGTCGCACGTGTGCTGCCGCTCCACTGCGCATGCGCGGCGCGTCTTCAAGCCCTTCCCGCCCTCACGGGCACAGCCCTCCCGCCTCCTCGCGGTCTTGCACGAGGCAGCTGACTTGGCATGGCGGCCTTTTGGCGGATGTCGGCGATCCATGTTCGGAACGAAATCACGGCTTTGAAGGTCAATTTCAACACGATACATCACTGCAATGGCGTATGTAAGAAAAAAACATTTTCAGCCGCAAACAGTAATGAATTGAATGTAAAAAAAATCGCGAAAGTGATCATAATTACGAACCCCTCCCGTGAAGTTTTACATCCTTTATAATGCGCATAAGGAATATGCGACATAACAACAATAGTGTTAAATATTTATAAATTCGCCTTAACTAAATTTAAGAAAAATCAAAATGGCGTGTGAAGTGTGGCGTCGAACCAAAACTTCGCAGAACTCCGAGGGCAAGAAAGCTTTTCAAATTATGTATGAAAACAGCAGTACGTTCACAAGAAATGAACTGTTCTAATTAACTGCGGATTACTTATCAGATTAACCACGTTTTATTAAAACCACTTTTGTAAAATTAGGGTAACTGGTTTCCAGTTGGTTTGGCACTTAGTGATTACGAAACAACAATATGGCAACAAAAAATGTAATACGTGAAATTTTTTCGACTGTCATGTACCAATTACCAACTATCGACAATGCATAGCTTATAAGGCATGAAATTAATGATTCTGATATTTAAGTAAATCATACATATAGTATCATATATTGGTATATAATCTATTCGCAATTATAAATGACTTTGCTTGGCATAAGCCTGTGGTACGTTCTTTGAATGGTTCTTGCAATTAAAGATTTTTTATATGCGCCAATTCTGGTTACACTGCATGTAATAACAAACTTCAACAACATGAAAAAGAAAAATAAGAATGTGTAAACACACAGAAAACAAGTCAAAATCAGCAGATGTCAAAAGTTTAAAATATAGCACAGGCAATCCCGTGGAAAAAAGAAATAGTCGCAAAAAAATGTCAGCACAGTAGAACAGTAGTGTCTTTTTTTTTTTAGTTTTCCTATAACATACAGTGCAACTAGCAATGGCGTATGTCCGAAAACATCCCTGTCTCTGTTAAGTCTTTGGCTTTTGAGAGATGATTAACGCCATATTACCAAAGATCGATGGTAACAGAAAAAATACTTTTCAGAATTACTTAGGACATATTATATATTTATCACTTACATACAGCTTGATTTATAATAATTTCAACTCCTTCAATATTCTAATTTAAATTTTGGGTGGTCTGATTAGTTAGAATATTAAATGTTATGATAAAACAGCTGTTAATTATACATTATGCCCATCCTGTAAATATTTGTGTAATTTAAAAAATTGACTTTTAGAATGTTTTATGAAAGTAGAGTGTGTGCGAGACCAGAAACCTAGGTTTCTATAACTCTCTTGGTGCACCCCACACTCTTGTTAGAATCACTTGGATCAACGGGCGGGGGCGCGTGTCTTGTGGGATAGGTCTGGCACACGGGCCTGTGTGTACGCTGGCTTGTAGTGTAATGCTATAATAGTTACGTGTACCTGTCGTCGGCGGGGGAGTGTATCTCCCCACCAGTTAGATCTGCTGACTGGCGTGATGTGGAGTCGTGACGGTGAGCGTTAGAGGCTTGTAAGTGCGCTGTAATTGCAAGTGACCCTAGTTAACCTCGGGTGTGGCGTGTAGTGTAGAGCTGTGCGAGCCGCTCAAATGAGACCCCTGGAACACAGGACATGCATGGGTGGTTAGCCCACATGTGCAAGTCACGGGTGACTCAGGCCGACACTCGCACAGGCGTATCATCGTGTGGTCGTGTTGGTGAGCGGTAGATAAATTAACACGCGTTAGTACACTGCTGGCTGCCTTATGGACCGAACTGTTGCGTTCCAAAACAGTTTCGGTCAAAGGTAGGCTACGCCAGTTGCTGCGTAGAGAGCCCAGAGGGCTTTTGTCACCTTATTCCTAGAACAATCTGAGGAGCCATGTTATTATTTATCCTTGTACAGGTCGTAAATCATTATCTTAACTAATGTCGATTGAATTTAACACTGAAGAGTAATTCATTTACTAGTTTCGAATTTAGTATATTATGTAAACTTTAAACTTGATTAATAAACCCAAAACATGTAGATACATTCTGCATGAAAAATTTACAACGTAAAACAAACTGTACCAGATATCAGCCTGAATCGCAAAATACCTAGCTTCATCAAGAAAAATTCATTCTACTCTTTAGTGGTTAGTAAATGGGCGAAATTAAGCATCCTTCCCCCCCCCCCTCTTTTTTTTTTTTTACCAGAAGCGATCACTGCAGGTGCCTTATTGGCTGTGTCCGGCGAGACACAGGACTGGCAGGATCAATGGGAACGTGCCTGCTGTACTGTCGAAAGTCCGTTACTTCTAAGTCCTGACTTGATGTAAGTTTTTGGACATACGCCATTGCTAAGAAATGGCGTATGTCCAAAAGCTTACATCAAGTCATGCACTCCCATTGCACAAATCTTTCAAAGATAACACTTCTAAGTCCTGTTAAACATGAATTCAAAACTTTGAAGCGTAAGGAAAAGGTACGGTGTTTTGAGTTTTTTGCAAGAAACGTCTTCGCGAAGTGCCTCAGACCCTGCGCGGCAGGTGGGCAGGTGGGCAGGTGGGCTGGCGGGTGGGCGGCAGTCAGCTGTTAGCGGCGACCTTGCGGCGCGGGGCGTGGGTCGCGCGCGGAGGAGCGCCCTGGCCCCCGTGACGTCACCAGGGGCGTCTAGAGGTCCCCGCCCCCCGGAGGGGCCGCTCTGCAGGGAGGCAGTCTGCGCCGCCATTGGCACACAGGCTCCCTGCTATTCGCCAATAAGAGGCCCCCAACAAGCCCAAGTATTTTGTGCATTATTTCGCCAACATTTTATCTTTTTTTTGGAGCAAATTACGTCAATCAAACAACCCCAACCGTCTCTAAACACCAAACACACGAGTGAACTCAGTTGTTAATATATGTTGTTAAGTGCTGCTATTTTATCTATGGAGGAAATAAGGGGAGAGGTGTTTATTGCTGCTGCCCCTCCCCTTAATGTGCGCCTCCCCATGTCTGTTTCAGATAAAGGAGCCCATATTTTTTTTTGGAGGAAACACGTTTTATTCAGTAAAATTGTACTAATTATTTCGGTGAAATAATTGTACAATTTTAATTCGTAATTTTGTATGAAGACGATGAGAGCAAGCAACTTCTCCTAGCCCAGGAAATGGTGCTTAAAGCGCACGAACAGCTAACAAACTAACCCAAACCATACAGCCTTAGACGATGCCATAATAATCACGCTACCTAGCCTGAACTTACATATGTACCTGGAAGGTATAAGACACTTTATCCACTTCTGGGCAAAATTCAATTTTAAATCAAAACTTTACCACACTTTGACGTTCTTTCTAGCGGCATGCAACACTAATATCTAGGGACAGGAAAAATTCGCGGGTTCAATGACCTCCAGGATGAACTCCATAGTTATATGTACTCTCGGTCAAATGGCACCCATCCATTGGCTGCTGTCTTGTGAGACGCCCCAATGTAGCAGCCTGTGATTCGATAAAGCGTTGGTTGGGGTGTTTCTCATTGGCCCAGAGTCATCCAGGTGAGTTGTGAGCCAATAGCAGAGGCAGCACTGAGGTATAACTATTTGTATTTTAGCCTATCGCGAAATGAATTCGCGAATTTTTCCGGTCTCTACTAATATCTACGATATATCAAGAATTCACATATATTAGGTAGAAAATAGTTGAGTTAATAAGTGGGGCACTTTTTTAAAAATTGGTTAGTTGTTTTCAGGAAAATTATGGTCTTTGTGTTATAGTGTACTGTGCCTCAGATGTACACAAATATTTTAGTCACAATAAAGAAATTGTTGCAATAGGAGCCCCATTCACGGGAGATCTCTTAGCAGCAGGGTAGACTTTACAACACCTTATATGCCCTAGCAGTTGTCGCGAGACCTCTGTGCCCAGAGATCACTGTAGTTCATTCTCGAAACCAGGACGACTTCACGGATTTATTTCGGGGACATGGTTGGTTTTAAACCTTGCACATTTGATTATGTTCTGTAACACCCGCCGCATACGTCCGTAAAAACCATGCCAGGATTTAACTACCGACGGACGGATGAAATTACAACCTCAAAAATTTCTGAAAACTTAAGCTTTATTTTAAATACAATTTTATTTACTAAGCTGCTTCCGTATTATGTTGTTAACTTGCCTATGAAAATGTTTTGAGTGTGATATTTGAAACAATAATTGTCTGCGAAACAAAATAAATTAATAACGCACGGTAACACGGTAAAATAATCAAAAAATATTTTAGATTTTTTTTAAATATTTTATAAGTGCTTAGCGTACATGCTCGTCAAACTGGTAAACCTTTGCAAGAGAAATTTCCTCAAAAGTTTAAGCCTCAATAGGTGTTTGCAGAAGCTCAGTAGAAGTACATAATGACAGATCATGTGCGGGCCATTGTGAGTTCAGCTCAACTGAATTGCAGCTCTAAACGAACACAAAGAAACACGCACACACGTGTGGCCTACACGAGACTTATCTCACTAATTGTGAGTTGAAACACAATTATACCAATTTTATTTAATATCGTCCTTATTGAAGGCGAAGTTAAGGTGGTACACGTTCCTTACACTTAACCACATTTTTCTGATACTATATCAAACATTAAAATTTTACAAAAATAAGCATTACATAAACATAATAACTGAAACAATAGGTACTAAGATAGAAAACATAATTAAGCTTTAACTAAAAATTCAAAAATACCAAAAAGGTAATTTACAAGTAAATTTAAATTCAGCATAGGCATCCACGTGCAGAAAAGTAATCAAAACAAGAAAAAATATGGCGTTGCCGAAACAAGACTTAAAAAACCAGTCACTCACACATTCACACACATATTTAAGCATTAGGTAAGTCACGAAGTGGTCATGGTAAGTAGGTGTATAAAATAGTTTTTTTTTTCAGCCTGTGTTTGAAATTAGCTAGGTTATTGATTGCCTTGTCGCCTGGTCTAGTTCAGATTTATATCGCCGACAATGTGGTAATCAGCTGAATTTTTGTAATTTAATTCAACCCGTTTTGCTACGAAGAAATGTTTAATCGATGACGCAATAAAATGGCGCCCAGACTGCCTTGTCACGTGATGAACTGTCGCTGAAGCCACTCTTAGCAGTCGAGGTAATTTCCTAGCAGCAGAACAGAAAACGAGCTGGCGACCCGGACCATAGACAGCTCCGTGTATAGGCACCGCGTCATGCCACTTAACTGGAGACAGGCCGGGCGGCCTACACTAGACGTCTCCTACACGAATACCACGGGCCTTTCACGGTGCCACCGTTCGACGGCATCGCTGCCACTTCCCACCACTGTGCTACTCCCTGCGACACCCCGAGCGGGCAGTGGCTCCCCGGTGCTACTCCCTGCGACACCCCGCGCGAGCAGTGGCACCGCGGTGCTACTCCTTGCGACACCCCGCGCGGGCAGTGGCTCCGCTGTGCTACTCCCTGCGACACCCCGAGCGGGCAGTGGCTCCCCGGTGCTACTCCCTGCGACACCCCGCGCGAGCAGTGGCTCCGCAGTGCTACTCCTTGCGACACCCCGCGCGGGCAGTGGCTCCGCTGTGCTACTCCCTGCTACACCCCGCGCGAGCAGTGTCTCCGCTGTGCTACTCCCTGCGACACCCCGCGCGAGCAGTGTCTCCGCTGTGCTACTCCTTGCGACACCCCGCGCGAGCAGTGTCTCCGCTGTGCTACTCCCTGCGACACCCCGCGCGAGCAGTGTCTCCACTATGCTACTCCCTGCGACACCCCGCGCGAGCAGTGTCTCCGCTGTGCTACTCCTTGCGACACCCCGCGCGGGCAGTGGCTCCGCTGTGCTACTCCATGCGACACCCCGCGCGAGCAGTGTCTCCGCTGTGCTACTCCCTGCGACACCCCCGGCGGGCAGTGGTTCCGCGGTGCTACTCCCTGCGACACCCCCGGCGGGCAGTGGCTCCGCGGTGCTACTCCCTGCGACACCCCCGGCGGGCAGTGGCTCCGCGGTGCTACTCCCTGCGACATCCCCGGCGGGCAGTGGTTCCGCGGTGCTACTCCCTGCGACACCCCCGGCGGGCAGTGGCTCCGCGGTGCTACTCCCTGCGACACCCCCGGCGGGCAGTGGTTCCGCTTTGCTACTCCCTGCGACACCCCGCGCGAGCAGTGGTTCCGCGGTGCTACTCCCTGCGACACCCCGCGCGAGCAGTGGTTCCGCGGTGCTACTCCCTGCGACACCCCCGGCGGGCAGTGGCTCCGCGGTGCTACTCCCTGCGACACCCCGCGCGAGCAGTGGCTCCGCGGTGCTACTCCCTGCGACACCCCGCGCGAGCAGTGTCTCCACTGTGCTACTCCCTGCGACACCCCGCGCGAGCAGTGTCTCCGCTGTGCTACTCCTTGCGACACCCCGCGCGGGCAGTGGCTCCGCTGTGCTACTCCCTGCGACACCCCGCGCGAGCAGTGTCTCCGCTGTGCTACTCCCTGCGACACCCCGCGCGAGCAGTGTCTCCGCTGTGCTACTCCCTGCGACACCCCGCGCGAGAAGTGTCTCCGCTGTGCTACTCCCTGCGACACCCCGCGTGGGTTAGTGGCTCCGCGGTGCTACTCCCTGCGACACCCCCGGCGGGCAGTGGTTCCACGGTGCTACTCCCTGCGACACCCCCGGCGGGCAGTGGTTCCACGGTGCTACTCCCTGCGACACCCCCGGCGGGCAGTGGTTCCACGGTGCTACTCCCTGCGACACCCCCGGCGGGCAGTGGTTCCACGGTGCTACTCCCTGCGACACCCCCGGCGGGCAGTGGCTCCGCGGTGCTACTCCCTGCGACACCCCCGGCGGGCAGTGGTTCCGCTTTGCTACTCCCTGCGACACCCCCGGCGGGCAGTGGCTCCGCGGTGCTACTCCCTGCGACACCCCGCGCGAGCAGTGGCTCCGCGGTGCTACTGCAGAACTTCTAATTTTTTTTAAATATGTTTTACTAACGTTTTTACACTGAGCTGAATGCCGTAAATTAATACGTAAAGCATACAACTTTCCGTTTGATAAAAGACCAGCTAGTGAAGAAACCAAAATTGTTTTGATCTTTTGTATAGAAAATCTAGCAGTGGTGTATTTAAAGGCGTCGCATGAGATTTTTTTTTCAGACAAAAAAGTTGCTCTCATGAAACATCAATGAGGCCATCTTTTGAAACTTTTTGGTAGCCTAAATAAATACCGCCCCAAATAATGTACGTAGGTTAAAAAATAATTTCAGCTCTACACTCAGGGCCGGCGCGTCCACACAGGCGAACTAGGCAACCGCCTAGGGCGCCAAGTAGCTGGGGGCGGCGCAGCACCACACATAACAGCTGATATAATATGTTTAACGATTATTGAAATTAAATGAAAATGGATTTTTGTAACAGTTTGGAATGTTTATATTGATATAAGTAATTATTTAAAGTCCACGGTCAAGGTTAGTAGAGGGTGGGTGACGTCACTAGCAGTCCCGCAGCTGCCTGCCTGCCCGTTATCTGTCCGCCGCGTCCGGCCTTCCATTATTGTTACATTATATTTATACTCGGTCTAATACTGATATGGCTGCCATTATTATAAATACTATCCCCCCCCCCCATAATCGTAATAAAGTAAGTTAACACGCGAAAAACAAAGATTCCATTCATATGATAAGCACAACAATTATTATGTACATAAAAAAACCATTTCACGTCACTGATGATTGTGAGTACCTTGCAAGAAATACACAAAAAACAAGCATAAATATGTAGAAACAATAAAATATCTCGGTACTCACCAAACATTGCAACCGTTGCATATTTGGTTTGCTCATTGATCGTCCGTAGTTTCCGATGTCGTATTATCTCTTTACTCTTGGAATATAAAAAAAATTATTCAGCATTAAGTTTTTGAGAGATTGCTTACACACGTGTAACTTAAAAAAAAATTGTTTAGTTGATATGCACCATATAAATAAAAATTCTGTCTTCTTGATCAAAACTAGACATAATAAAATATTCCGAATGTCACTTTAGAAGTCAGCTATTTAATGCAGAATACAAATTTAGGTCTTAAATGCCTAAGTACTTCATGTAACAATATTTTTTGTATTTTATAATTTTTTTCCTCCCGTCGTCTGACATGGCACCAGAAGTTCTCTTGGTAGAATTTCGGGATTCTTCTGAAAGACACTTCATCCTTATAAATGTTCTTTGAAGAACAAAGGCTGTTATAATTTTCTTTGGAATATTATTTAAGGAAGGAGTATCTTATCCACAAATTTCGTCACGACGCCTGGGCCTTTTAGAAGTTCTTTACCATGATAATTTTGGAATTCACACTCAAGCTGTTTTGCTTGACGTAACCATAGTTCAAACGGTATACACAATCCCCCATAAGACAGATGTTTGACCCACGATTATGCAGTTGGTCTTAGAGTATTCGCCTCATTGCTACTTTCTAAGTAGGATAACTCTGATTTGAGTTTTTTTGCCACCCAACCACAAAGTTATTCAAAAGCATTTTCTTCTAAATAAGTAGAAAATTTAAATTCTGTTTGTGTTGTAATGATACCATCCGCAGTAAAGTTTCCTTCAGACTTGCCTTCTTCTTTAAGAAAATTTATTTTTGATTTTTCAGTTTCACTTACTGAATCAAAAAGACCGCTACGTTTAAGCACTTCGCTTGCCACAAATTCCGTGTCATCTGAAGCAGCAGTCGTATTTGTGTTGGTCCGTAGCACACCTTGGTTGTTTCCTAAAATTATCATACTCAGGCGGTATAGTGCGTCTAAAGGCGTGGGATGATCGTTTCATCCTCCACGGGTGCGAATCTGCGAAAACAAATTTTCAATAATGTCTTGATTAAGACGATGGGTCAGTATGTAACTAATACCATGTGTCAGTTTTAGATCTCTGTAAAGAAGCTGTAATGATTTCGTAGACACGACACCTTTCTGGAAAAGTTGCATAGTTTTTTTCCCCCCGCAGCAACGCAATTTACTTATTGTTTCAATTATTTTGTTTAAAATTTCGTCTTGAGCAGTTAATTCTTGGTCGTATGCTTTTCGGGGTGGTTCGCCAATATTACGGGGTATATAACAGTTCATGTTGTCAAACCATTGGTCACACAGGAGAATAAAGTCTGCAGTTGCTTGTGCAACATTCTTGTCAATTCCGGGCAGTTTAGTTTTCAAAGCGATAGCAGTGGTTCGTGACAATAATTCACTTGCTTTCCTTATATTCTGCCGCTGCGTTTTTTCCACCGATATATGTGTCTTTGTTAGTTTGTGGCATATTTTGAGATCTGAGGATTCTTCTGCATTTATGAGGGCTTCGACTGGTCCTTTATTAATGTGTATGTTACCAGGTAAATTGAATCCTGTATCCAAAAACCAGTTCCTGATGAGTTTCAAAAGATGTGGCGGATCAGCAAACACATAAATTTTCTCGGTTTCTGTACTAGGCTGGTTAAATATGTCTTGTCTGTACTAATTCCCACTTCCTTCCATAGGCCTACATTTACTCCCCCAAGATCACTTACTATGGCTTTCACCACGTATCCTGCACCACGAAGCTTATCATTTTATCAATAATTGAAAGAAGAATATCTTTTGTTATTTTTGTGTCAAAATTTATGTAAAGTGGCTGCTTCCATTTAGAAAACAAGCTCGAGCCATTACAACTTGCATGTATGAAAAAGGTACGACAACTTCATATTTTTTCACATCGTATTCCAAATTTCTCTTTACTTTAACTTCGTCAAATTGCAGGACTGCTATGCGTTCTTTATCAATCAGTTTTTATCCGGCAACTTCAAGATACTGAAACATGTGCTGAAGTAGGCCCTCATGCATTTCCAAAGATGATGCCCACCTCTGAAGCGTGGATATACCTGGCAAAGGGATATTAATTTTTTTTCTTCAGGAAAAGATAGCAACGTTTGCTTAGGTACATTAATGTGAACGCCAAAGATATTTCTTCATTAGTCCACCTCACATGTTTCCTTATTCCAAGAAGCAACCCTATTTGATTTTTCGTAAACAACGCATACAGTACTTGCAAACTTTTTTTTTTTTATTATTTAGAATTTTTACATTCTTTCTCTTCAGGTTATTATTTTCTTTCTTTAATTTTTTAATATTTTTGGTATCTGAGAGAAGTTTATTTTCTAAAAGTAATATTTTATGTTTCAGAATTTCATTTTCTTTTTTCAGATTTTCTTCTTTATTTTATACCTTATTTCTAGCACTGAGGCTGCTAGATTCAATTACACTTATTTCTTGCGGTTCTTTTATCAGCTCTGTTGCAATTTTTTTTGTTTTGTCTTTAATTGTACCGAGAATTACGTTCTACAGAATTTGTATCCTCCCGGTGAATATGATCCTTAGACAACAAATTTAGAGATGGTACAGCAGATTTCTTCAAAACTTTCTTCGGTTCAGTTTTTAACAGTTCAGCCTGTAGATCTCTTTCATAGTCCTCGACCATAAAATGATCTGAACAAACATAAGAAGTATCAGGATTGAATTTATCTTGTCGTTTGCAGTGTTGCACCCATTGCCTTCTGAACACAATTTCTTTTGAAAATCTGTGGTATATGACGTTTTTTGTTTTTTCACGACGATTTTTACAAACAGCTACAGCACACCCAGTCCCGGGCATTTTACCACACAGCAAACTAGTATTGAACCTGCATTAATGTTATAAAATATTCGTTCAAACGCCGAACACTGCACAAGTTGACGTTTATCAGGCTAGGAAATAAAACTCTAAACACACACGCGAGGTACACATAAAGTAGCTGAATTCGTCGTGCACATAAAGATGAAACTAGAAGTACGCGTGTCATGAGATCGCCTCTATTACAGTGTGTCTAGTTTTGTCGGGACGGAAAGATAAATTTGTGAAATTTCGCGCGTCTTGACTGGGGGACGGGACGGTGTACTGCACGTGACGTCACTTCGCTGCCTGCGCAGAAAGATGCGCGCCCGTCTGAGGCAACCTCCCCTTCTACTAACCTTGGTCCACGGTGACCTGTTCATGATTTGTAATAAGTAAAAAAGTAAAAAAAAAACACAAGCCTGCTTACATTTGATTGTTGACAAAATCTTAGGCTTACGTGATAGTAGTATACAAATGTTTCTCCGGAAACAGGGTCCAGGGTCCGGTGCCGGTGCCGGGGTCCGCCATCTTGGATTTGTGACGTCACGGCGGCAAAAATTCCTCAAAATTCCTCAAAAATGACTCAAAATGACTCAAAAATTACCGTTTTAAGAAAAAAATTCCAGTTTTCGAGGGAAAAATTCCCGTTTCGAGGGAAAATTTCCCGTTTTATTCCATACAAAATCCCAGCGGCTGAAAATTCCTAAAACTGGCTTAAGCATCCTTAACTCAAGCCTCAGTTAAGCCATTTCTAGGAATAAGGATACCATGACCTTTGACCTTGAAACCGACCGCCATATTGGATCGGCCATCTTGGATCCGCCATCTTGGATGACGTCATTGTGTTCTCGAACATTCTGGCGATGTGTTATCCGCCATATTGGATGATGACGTCACCGTTGCAATTTCCGTTACGGCCGCCATATTTAAATATATTATCCGAGTTAAATAAAAAAATTTTTAAATTTATAAAAAAATTAAATTAATAAAATTTTAATAAATTATTTATAAAAAAACAAACTTTTACGACACGGAGATCGGAGTCCTCGGTTCGAACCTGGTGAGGGCAAAACAATTAAAAAATGGCGACCGATCCTTCCCTCGTGGTGGCTGCAGGCAGACTGACTCTGACCACTTTTTTTTTTCAAAGTATATATAACGTCATCTAGTATGACGCCATGTCCGCCATCTTGTCTTCGATGCTGGAAGCCATCATCATTGTATCGTCGGCGAGAGTGCGCTGACGCCATGTTAGTTTAATTCTTATCCGCTAGAGTGCAGTAATCATTTATTACTGTGACACCAGCCATCTTGAAATTTGGCCGCCATCTTGAAAACCCGTAATTATTTAGCTAGGAATTCGGAAAAAGTTCCAAAATTCATTAAATAAATCACTCATTAATTTACATATTGATTCGATCGATTCCTGTCCTCGGTTCGATACCCGATCCATGCAATAATGTTTAATTTTATGAAAAAATAATAATTTCAATAAACCACATTCAACATTCGTAAAGAGACTTTAAATCCTCTACTACCATCATCCTATCAGACATACAGACCACCATAATGGAAATTTGTATTTATCAAACCATAAATTTATAAAAGTATTAAAATTCATATAAAATCAAACAATAATTTACCTATTGAATAGTTACTTGGTTCGATCCCTGGCCGATACAAAAAAATTAAATATAACATCAATTTAACATAATAGTAACAGGTTCGAGGAATTAAACACCACAAGTTCTTTTACAAACATAATATTTATTACATAATTTCTATTCTACTACAGGATCATTTGCGAAAGCCAGCAATCTTATAATCATTTAGTTCCGCAGCGGTGTGAAATGACTAATTCTTAGCTCCAATCGGTTTATACTAGACAGAGTCCAGCCAGAACCTTTACAGACATAGTCCACCTCTTCTTGACAGAGTTTCCGGATACCGTGTTTAACAGTTTGCTTCACATCGTTAGAACTGTAAATTACTGCAGCCGATGTCTTGAATGCACACTTCTTCACTTTGTCATCGAACGGATATGGCTTTCCATATATACAGTTCAACCACAAGTTATATTTCAAAGGTCCGTTTGATGCTACATCATCAGTAAGCTGATTGATTATCTTCTGTCTGATATCGTCAAGAAAATTACAAATGTCTTTCGACTCACCGAACGTATTTAGATAATAGTAGTCTTTCAACGTTCCACGAAATGCAGACTGCGCCAAGTAGAAGCCATTATCGTTCACTTGTAGTGCTCCGAACACAGTCTTAGGTTTAGTTCCATGTTCAGACGTCATAACAAGAGACGGCAAACGTGTTTAGTAACATCTTATTGAAATTTAATTTACAGAGCAGTATTAGGTAGCATCTGTTTTTTTGGTTGTACGCTTTCGTGTCTCCAATCTAAAGCGAGGAGTCGAAATGTCGGCAGGTAGTTCAGCAGTAGGAGCACAGACTCCACCTTTACATTTTTTTGCATGATGTCGCAAACTGTCAATTCGAGTAAACCATTAAAGGCACTCATCACAGCGAAACTTCATGCGAGAAGGATTCTTCGTGCATTTGCTCCGCTCATGTCTTCGTGCATCATGGGAAAATGCGAACGACGTATCACAGTAACTGCAAGGATACCGTGGTGATGAAGACGATCCGTTCAGACCTGATCCAGATACAGGCGTTGCAACAGTAGTACAATTTCCAGGCATACTCTTATGCACATCGATGCATCGTTGTTGCGCATGTGCGTTTTCATTTTATCTTTTCTGGCAAACTGCTTATGACATTTCTCACAAACAAACATTTTACGATATAGGTTCTTGGCACATTCGCTCCTCTCGTGTCGCCGAGCATTGCTGTTGTTTGAGAAAATCTTGTCGTAGTAACAGCACCGATGTTCGCTAGTTGTCAAATCAGCATCCATTGAAGTCTCCATCGAGGTCGTATCGTCGATCGTCGTGGTTTCCTGCACATCCAGCTCTGTAGTCATTAAGCTATCTTCTGCTGGTGGTATCACATCTGTTGAAATCTCCTCCAATGTTGACGTCGTCGTCGTTGCCAACGGGATCTGCTCCACCATTGTCGTCGCTGACGTCAAGGTTCCCGTAGACGATGGTACAACGTCCATCGAGTTCGACGTTAAAGTCGGTAAAGATGCCATCGAGTTCTCAAGAACAGGTAAATCCGCGACTTATATGCACCAGATGAAATAATCTAGGCGATCCTTACACCGCCTACGTCAGTAACAAACTGAGCGTCCTGCTTTCTAGGACTCGCTTATATACATGCACCGTATGGAATAATACGCTAGTCAAATCAAGAACCATTTACAATAATACTAGAGTCAAAACAACATTAAAAATAGAAAGACCATCAACGAAAAGGCAGCACATTTGGAAGCACCGACAACGAAAAGGCAGCACATTTGGAAGCACCGACAACGAAAAGGCAGCACATTTGGAAGCACCGACAACGAAAAGGCAGCACATTAGGAAGCACCGACAACGAAAAGACAGCACATTTGGAAGCACCCACAACGAAAAGGCAGCACCATCATCAAAAAGGCCGCACATTTGGAAGCACCCACAACGAAAAGGCAGCACCATCATCAAAAAGGCCGCACATTTGGAAGCACCGTCAACGAAAAGGTAGCACATTTGGAAGCACCGACAACGAAAAGGCAGCACATTTGGAAGCACCGACAACGAAAAGGCAGCACATTTGGAAGCACCGACAACGAAAAGACAGCACATTTGGAAGCACCGACAACGAAAAGACAGCACATTTGGAAGCACCGACAACGAAAAGACAGCACATTTGGAAGCACCGACAACGAAAAGACAGCACATTTGGAAGCACCGACAACGAAAAGGCAGCACATTTGGAAGCACCGACAACGAAAAGACAGCACATTTGGAAGCACCGACAACGAAAAGACAGCACATTTGGAAGCACCGACAACGAAAAGACAGCACATTTGGAAGCACCGACAACGAAAAGGCAGCACATTTGGAAGCACCGACAACGAAAAGGCAGCACATTTGAAAGCTCCGACAACGAAAAGGCAGCACATTTGGAAGCACCGACAACGAAAAGGCAGCACATTTGAAAGCACCGACAACGAAAAGGCAGCACATTTGGAAGCACTGACAACGAAAAGGGAGCACATTTGGAAGCACTGACAACGAAAAGGCAGCACATTTGGAAGCACCGACAACGAAATAGGCAGAACATTTTGGATGCACCATCATAAAGGCAACACATTTTGGAAGCACCATCGAATAAGGAAGCACATTTTGGAAGCACCATCGAATAAGGAAGCACATTTGGAAGCTCCATCAACAAAAAAGGCAAAAAGGAAGCACAAGTTGCGAGATCTAAGTCTTAATTAGAAATCAGAATACAAGAAATAAAAACTTTAAATTTTTATAATTTAAATTATTTATTTTATTTCTTTACATTATACAAAAGCAAGTAAAACAAGCCATTATTGTATGTAGCCAGCTTTCCTCAGTTCCTTGAGTATGAAGGATATTTCTTTGATGCACGAATAGTTTCCTGCACAAAGCGAACCATGTAGAAGTCTTAGCCGGTCAACCAATTTGTTTTGATCTTGATGTGTAATCATGGAAAGATGCAAAGATATTGGTTGACCGGCTGACTTCTACATGGTTCGCTTTGTGCAGGAAACTATTCGTGCATCAAAGAAATATCCTTCATACTCAAGGAACTGAGGAAAGCTGGCTACATACAATAATGGCTTGTTTTACTTGCTTTTGTATAATGTAAAGAAATAAAATAAATAATTTAAATTATAAAAATTTAAAGTTTTTATTTCTTGTATTCTAATTTCTAATTAAGACTTAGATCTCGCAACTTGTGCTTCCTTTTTGCCTTTTTTGTTGATGGAGCTTCCAAATGTGCTTCCTTATTCGATGGTGCTTCCAAAATGTGCTTCCTTATTCGATGGTGCTTCCAAAATGTGCTGCCTTTATGATGGTGCATCCAAAATGTGCTGCCTTTTTCGTTGTCGGTGCTTCCAATTGTGCTACCTTTTCGTTGTCGGTGCTTCCAAATGTGCTGCCTTTTCGTTGTCGGTGCTTCCAAATATGCTGCCTTTTCGTTGTCGGTGTTTCCGAATGTGCTGCCTTTTCGTTGTCGGTGCTTCCAAATGTGCTGCCTTTTCGTTGATGGTCCTTCTATTTTTAATGTTGTTTTGACTCTAGTATTATTGTAAATGGTTCTTGATTTGACTAGCGTATTATTCCATACGGTGCATGTATATAAGCGAGTCCTAGAAAGCAGGACGTACAGTTTGTTACTGACGTAGGCGGTGTAAGGATCGCCTAGATTATTTCATCTGGTGCATAAGTCGCGTAATTACCTGTTCTTGAGAACTCGATGGCATCTTTACCGACTTTACGCCGAACTCGATGGACGTTGTACCATCGTCTACGGGAACCTTGACGTCAGCGACGACAATGGTGGAGCAGATCCCGTTGGCAACGACGACGACGTCAACATTGGAGGAGATTTCAACAGATGTGATACCACCAGCAGAAGATAGCTTAATGACTACAGAGCTGGATGTGCAGGAAACCACGACGATCGACGATACGACCTCGATGGAGACTTCAATGGATGCTGATTTGACAACTAGCGAACATCGGTGCTGTTACTGCGACAAGTTTTCTCAAACAACAGCAATGCTCGGCGACACGAGAGGAGAGAATGTGCCAAGAACCTATATCGTAAAATGTTTGTTTGTGAGAAATGTCATAAGCAGTTTGCCAGAAAAGATAATATGAAAACGCACATGAAGGCATGCAAAGGTCCTGCTGTGCGGCAGAAAGTAAAGGTTTCGGCGCAACAACGATGCATCGTTGTGCATAAGAGTATGCCTGTAAATGGTAGTACTGTTGCAACGCCTGTATCTGGATCAGGTCTGAACGGATCGTCGTCATCACCACGGTATCCTTGCAGCTACTGTGATACGTCGTTCGCATTTTCCCATGATGCACGAAGACATGAGCGGAGCAAATGCATGAAGAATCCTTCTCGCATGAAGTTTCGCTGTGATGAGTGCCTTAAATGGTTTACTCGAATTGACAGTTTGCGACATCATGCAAAAAAATGTAAAGGTGGAGTCTGTGCTCCTACTGCTGAACTACCTGCCGACATTTCGACTCCTCGCTTTAGATTGGAGACACGAAAGCGTACAACCAAAAAAACAGATGCTACCTAATACTGCTCTGTAAATTAAATTTCAATAAGATGTTACTAAACACGTTTGCCGTCTCTTGTTATGACGTCTGAACATGGAACTAAACCTAAGACTGTGTTCGGAGCATTATAAGTGAACGATAATGGCTTCTACTTGGCGCAGTCTGCATTTCGTGGAACGTTGAAAGACTACTATTATCTAAATACGTTCGGTGAGTCGAAAGACATTTGTAATTTTCTTGACGATATCAGACAGAAGATAATCAATCAGCTTACTGATGATGTAGCAACAAACGGACCTTTGAAATATAACTTGTGGTTGGACTGTATATATGGAAAGCCATATCCGTTCGATGACAAAGTGAAGAAGTGTGCATTCAAGACATCGGCTGCAGTAATTTACAGTTCTAACGATGTGAAGCAAACTGTTAAACACGGTATCCGGAAACTCTGTCAAGAAGAGGTGGACTATGTCTGTAAAGGTTCTGGCTGGACTCTGTCTAGTATAAACCGATTGGAGCTAAGAATTAGTCATTTCACACCGCTGCGGAACTAAATGATTATAAGATTGCTGGCTTTCGCAAATGATCCTATAGTAGAATAGAAATTATGTAATAAATATTATGTTTGTAAAAGAACTTGTGGTGTTTAATTCCTCGAACCTGTTACTATTATGTTAAATTGATGTTATATTTAATTTTTTTGTATCGGCCAGGGATCGAACCAAGTAACTATTCAATAGGTAAATTATTGTTTGATTTTATATGAATTTAATACTTTTATAAATTTATGGTTTGATAAATACAAATTTCCATTATGGTGGTCTGGATGTCTGATAGGATGATGGTAGTAGAGGATTTAAAGTCTCTTTACAAATGTTGAACATGGTTTATTGAAATTATTATTTTTTCATAAAATTAAACATTATTGCATCGATCGGGTATCCAACCGAGGACAGGAATCGATCGAATCAATATGTAAATTAATGCGTGATTTATTTAATGAATTTTGGAACTTTTTCCGAATTCCTAGCTAAATAATTACGGGTTTTCAAGATGGCGGCCAAATTTCAAGATGGCTGGTGTCACAGTAATAAATGATTACTGCACTCTAGCGGATAAGAATTAAACTAACATGGCGTCAGCGCACTCTCGCCGACGATACAATGATGATGGCTTCCAGCATCGAAGACAAGATGGCGGACGTGGCGTCATACTAGATGACGTTATATATACTTTGAAAAAAAAAGTGGTCAGAGTCAGTCTGCCTTCAGCCACCACGAGGGAAGGATCGGTCGACATGTTTTAATTGTTTTGCCCTCACCAGGTTCGAACCGAGGACTCCGAGCTCCGTTTCGTAAAAGTTTGTTTTTTTATAAATAATTTATTAAAATTTTATTAATTTAATTTTTTTATATTTTAATTTTTTTTTCATTTAACTCGGATAATATATTTAAATATGGCGGCCGTAACGGAAATTGCAACGGTGACGTCATCATCCAATATGGCGGATAACACATCGCCGGAATGTTCGAGAACACAATGACGTCATCCAAGATGGCGGATCCAAGATGGCGGATTCAATATGGCGGTCGGTTTCAAGATCAATGGATATGGTATCCTTATTCCTAGAAATGGCTTAACTGAGGCTTGAGTTAAGGATGCTTAAGCCAGTTTTAGGAATTTTCAGCCGCTGGAATTTTGTATGGAATAAAACGGGAAATTTTCCCTCGAAACGGGAATTTTTCCCTCGAAAACTGGAATTTTTTTCTTAAAACGGTAATTTTTGAGTCATTTTGAGTCATTTTTGAGGAATTTTGAGGAATTTTTGCCGCCGTGACGTCACAAATCCAAGATGGCGGACCCCGGCACCGGCACCGGACCCTGGACCCTGTTTCCGGAGAAACATTTGTATACTACTCGTGATGTATTTTGAGGCAAGGAAAATTTTTTTACGGTGTCCAGTGGGGGAAAGGGGGGGGGGGGGGGCAATTAAGGTTTTTCGCCTGGGGCGCCAATTTACCTTGCACCGGCCCTGTCTACACTGCACTGACGCCTTGAGAACAACAGTCAGTGCACACTAGTTCCGTACCACCCGAACTCCTTGGATCATATGTGAACTCAAGGTGGACCCTAACATGACTAAATAAGCCCGAAGTCTGAATCCACCTGTTCTCCACCTTTGCAACAGCTAAAAAGTCTTTGTAAATGCGCTCTTAACGGGATCCCAAATCATTTGTTTAAATATGTATCATACTGTCCAAAATTCAAGTCGTTTTAGAAAAGTTAGATGCCGTATCAGGAAATTAAATTGTGTAACTAAATACGATCTGAAACCTAGAATACAAAGCTCTCAATGTGTCGGTGCAAACACCATTTTCTTCCCGAAGTTAAATTGTTCTTTACAGAATTGGTAAGTGAGTTTTACTTTCACGTTTTCTTTAGGAAGTACGTTAAAAATTTGTTTGAAATTTAGTTATCGCAAATTCATAAGATATTTTGCAATTTCAAAATATATTTATATGTGTATGAGTATTAATTCTTAATTTGCGATATTTTATTTTTAGTGTGAAACCAGCGATCTTAAAAATAAGCCCTCACGACGCTAGTTTCATACAAGGCAAGCAACTGTGTAACCCTGCATGTTCTGAAAGAAAATCAAAATATTTCTAAACATGATCGTTTATTTTACACTTGTGTGGTTTTTATCTCTTTAGCACATTAAATGACATTTTCAAATTCACTACAGGAACTTGGTTACATATTTTTACACAAAAAAGTAATAACAAAGTTACATGTTAATACAAAAGTCACAGCTCGCGTGCTACCTAATACTGCTCTGTAAATTTAATTTCAATAAGATGTTACTAAACACGTTTGCCGTCTCTTTAGGTTCAAGGTTACGCAAACAGCGTGTATGTCGCAGACAACCACGTACACCACACAGAGTTAGCTACGTTCTCGAACAACATGTGCACCTGTTTAACCTTACAATTAATTTTACAAACGTGTCAGTCATGCAACGTGCTTAACAACTTCAACAACTTCATGATGTGCTTAACCCGAATGGTATTCATTCGTGAACATGCTTGCGCAGTTTGCCAAATATGGTCCGTCCACAAACCTGCTAGCTCAGATTACGGCAGAAATAATGTCTTACAATATAATTGCAAATTCATTATATCATATTAACTCTACTAAACACATCATTAAGTCAATTTCAAAGGGCGAGCCGAAACAAAGTGACTAGATAGAAAAAGTATAACTATTCCTAACGATCATTACTTACGCTGAGTGCTGCCCATGCACTCGCCTGCACTAGTGACCAGGTTGATCTACAACGTATCAATTCGAAAGTACGCCGAAGACCGAGTTAACAAAATTTACGTCTTTATATAGCCTCGACATGACGTTGGCGCATGCGCAGCGTTGGCAGGTCCAACTCAGGAGGGGTAAGGAAGGAAAAATCGGACCTAGAGGAGGAAAAATCAGCAGTCCCGCGGCGGGCACTTCAAAATCCATGTCATTACGTCGGGCAGCCGGCTCAAATGTTAGAATACAATCTATTAGTAAGAAGTGATTTTCGTCGCGGTATGGAACATTTTTGTAAATGTAAGCGTGACTATGCGTGGAAAACCTAAATGTTATTTCGAAAATAAACACGTAGGAGATATTTTTATAATTTGTGATTGGAAATCCGAGCTACCTTGTCGATTTGTGGTAAGTGCATGATTCACATCTAGAAATGTTGGTATGTACTTGAAAAAGAATATGTTATTGATCAATGTGTTGATTACGCTGCCCATTATTTTAAAGAATTCTACTTTAAATTTTGTGACCGAGTTTCGTATTATAGGTTTATTTACAGCATGAACAACATGACAACACGTGAATTAGCTCTTTACCGAGGTTAGATGTAAACACATCACTGGCGAGTTCTAAAAGACTCCTACACCTTTTTTTTTAAATTTTATTTTCACGCTTAAAATTCTAAAAAATTTCTTGAATGTGTTAACACAGTTTTCTCGCTGTTTTAGGTAGATTTAGAAGAAACACTCGTACTACCTATTGTAGCCGTTACCGTAGTGCGACTTCCGGAAAATTTAATAGTGTTACGTTTCATAGTCCACAGACTCCAAAACCATCATCAAATCAGAAGTTTATATGTATATATAATTTTTTTTTTTTAATGAATGTTAATATCTTAAATACGTAGTATGCGAATTAAAAAAACATTAAAACGGAATTAACGTTGTTTGCAATTCAATTGATGGATATGGTCTGGAGCGCAGAACAATTTCATTTTTCAAGTAAACAAACAATGGGGAGAAGCGAGGAAGGAAAAACGAGAATTTGATCCCGTTGGTGCATGTAGCGATAGGCAGAGCAACCCGCCTTGTTCGCAGATAACGCGGGTACAGGCAGTAACTGGACTCCAGCAGACACACGGTGACAAGAGAACCTTCCCCCTCCAACCCTCCCAGGCCGTCACCCCCCACCACTGCGCAAGATTAACGTGTTTCGCTCCGCCCATCTACTAGCTGCAGCACGTGGCCAGTAGCCCAACGGGCTAAACCTTTTTTACTAGGGAGGGACCCTTATTAATCGTCTACTCGCGAGTCCATTAACTTGCATTAAAAGTCCGCTTCTTCTTTTAGGTACACGCTCATGAAAATAGCATATGGTATGTGTGAATACGAGTATAATATTCGTTATAACAAAAAAAAAATTAATCTGTTCTCTAAATATTTAGTCAACGTCTGCTTATATCATGCTTGATTTTTAATATTCCACTATTTGATGTAATTGCAGAAAGGTGGTTAAGTGTAAGAAAAGGCGTACCGCCTTAAATTCGCCACTAATAAAGACGATAAATAAAATAAATAAATAATGGTGTGTGTGTGTTGTGTGTGCGTAATAGATTTTTATCCAACTTGATGCGCTGTTAAAAAAAAAAAAAAATGTGGCGGTGAAAGAGAAGCGTTGTTTGGACCGCACAGTGTCGGCACAAAGGAGGAACCGGCAGTGTTGGCGCAGTCAGCGCGCCTCGGCACGTACTCGCCGCCGAGTCAGCACGGGCTACGCCTTCAGCCGCGCAGGTGCTGCTAGCTCCTCGGCTCTCGGCGGCAAACACGCGAGCTTCCTGCAGCGGCCGCCGCGCCCCGCCGGCGCTGCCGTCGTCGAGCACTACCCCCCCCCCCCCTACCAATCCCCCTCCACGGACCACACACTAGCTCGTAGAGCTAACAGAGTGGCATTGTTTACCCCCTCGATTTTATAACAGTCTCAATGTTCGATGAGGCACCTGTACAATATTATTCTTCTCACCCTACTTTTGACAGGGCATCTTATTTGGTTGCTGGTGGGAAATGTGTTTGTTTCTAAATGTTGTAAGTAAACAACGAATCAAATGTTAGGCATGTAATGTTATAAAATCACACCTGTTAGATTAACAGGCCTAAGAACCAGCTGAAAGGCTCTGATGACGCTTAAACAAATTATACATACTTACTTATTTTTTCCCGACTACAGTATTTATTTTTGGTTAGGTTGGCAGCCCTTCTCTGTACTGGCTGGAAGCCTCTTCGTACCGGCCTCAGTCGCACGGAGTTAATTTCTTACTGGACAACACTAGGTTAATTAATAAAGGCCCTCGTGTTTATGGTTAAGATAATTATTAAGAATAGACCGAAAACTGCACTTTTAAATGTTTGTTCAGCCAATCAAATTGGTATCAATATTATGAATTGTTTTGCCACAAAACTAATAATCATGTAAACGATTTGGTAAAGTTCGCATAAGGAACACTCCAGAGATTTCAAAGAGCTTTGTTCATACACGTTTTGTTTTCTCGCAGGAATCTGAACCTCAACTCTCTCGCGCTGTGTTCGTGATTGGACCGCAGTTATTTGGACACGCCCCTCTGCGACCGTGAGCCAGCGATGCCCAGCTAGGGGAGGAGTAAGCGTATCAGGTGGTTCCAAATAAGGATAAAAATGATCCCGCTAAGAAATCAACCAATGGGAACGCAAATCTGCGTTGAGCACACCTACGATTTATGAATTCAACTCTGAGGTCAGACTAATCCGCGATTTTTCTGGGTCTCTAATAATTAGTAACTCAAGAATTACGCGGATTTGTTTAAAGAAATGTTAACAATTAAAAAAAATGCGATGTATTAAACCGAGTCACAGCTATTTGACATGTCAAAGGGTAGTCTAAACCAACTAACAAACAAACCGACAGCAGCCGAGTGGTTGGAGCTCATTCAAGCCGCTCGAAAGGACAGTGGCTAGAGCCGCCGCCGCCGATTCATCATATTGCCATCCGGGGCAGTAAGCGTGGGCGAGGCCAGAAACTCGCTAAGTGCATAGTAAATCAGGTGCACCCCACACTGGTGAAGAATCATTTGAATCGACGGCGGGGGCGCGTGTCTTGTGGGATAGGTTTGGCACACGGGCCTGTGTGTGCGCTGGTAGGTTGTGTAATGCTAGAGAAGTTACGTGTACCTAATTAGGCGGGGGAGTGAAGCTCCCCACCAGTTAGATCGGCTAACTGGCGTGATGTAGTGTCGTGATGGTGAGCATTAGAGGCTTGTCGGTGTGCTGTAATTTCAAGTGACCTAGTTAAACTCGGGTGTGGCGTGTAGTGTAAAGCTGTGCGAGCCGCTCCTACGAACCCCTGGGAACACAGAAACATGCTAGGGTAGTTAGCCCATTATTGCATGTAACAAGGTAGTTCAGGCCGTCACTTCACACAGGCATATCATCGTGTGGTCGTGTTGGTGATACGGTAAAAGAAATTACATAGATTAGTAAACTTCTGGCCGCCTTAGGGACCGAACTATTGCGTTCCAACATAGCTCGGTCAAAGTTAGGCTAAGCCAGTGTTGCTGTAGCTAGCCCCCAGGCTGTTGTCTTCTAAAACCTGTAACATAGAGTGTGGAGTTAGTGGATTTTATTCCCAATGAAGGTCGTCCTGTTTTATGATTTGGGCTGAGAAATGCCCTCGTCGAAACTTTTTTTTAAATTGATTTATAATTTTTTAATTTTTTTAAATATTTTTTTTATAATTAAATCTAGACTTAAAGCTACTGTACAAGCCCCCAGAGCCCTGCCCTGACAGGCATGCATGCCTCTCGGCCCGGATCCCCAGCGAGGGCTGGGGCAGCTCCCTCTGCCAGCTCACCTGCATGATTCTGCCTTGACAAGGTGCTACGACGTGTGTGCGGTTTGTCGCGCGTGTGTAGTGGTGTGACTGTAAAATTTTGCGTATACCCCGGGGAAGGGAAAATATTTATTAGGTGATGATAAGTTTACGGAACTAGCTTTGTTAATTCAAAATCCCATGCCTTTCCGAAACGCGGCCGACACTGGAGGTGAACCCCTTCCAGGCGGGTCGCGCCCTTTAGACAGACATCGGGAGTCAGCCCTGACAACACAGGCAGTGGAACTCCCAGGAGCCAAAACCTACACCTGCGTCCTTCGCACCATTTTGAATCGAAGCGTCTAGAGCGGCCAGCAGATCGGTAGTTATACCCCCCCCCCCCCCTACCATGAGCCTGCCTTGCCGAGATGCCACTGGTTGAGGTGGCTGGCGGGCTGGCGCTCTGAGGGAAACAAAAGACAGTCATGAAGCAGGGGCGGGTGTGTGTTTCCCTCATGTGGAGGGGGGGGGGAAGGCAGGCCGAATCAGGACCACCCAGGTAGAGTCTCTCCCTCCAGACAGCGCTGCACCCTGGCGGGCCTACCAGCAACTACACTGCAGTTCCGCTAAGCCCAGACTCGGACACAACTGTACCTCACGAGGAAAAGTATTTTCATGTATTATTGGACTTGGGACGCCTGTATTTCGCTAATATATTTTGTGTCAAGGTATTTCACAAAACTGCAGCTTTGTCATAGTCTTATGGCAAAACCTCTCACCGACCACAGCCAATAATTAGGGACATGTCTTTTTCGCGAAAAGATTTCAAGACTAGCTGAGAGTTAAAAAACTGTGGCTGAGTTTCTTTCTGCCTACTGTTTTAACACCAAATACAATAATCCAGTGCGGAAGCAAACGCGTCCTGAATGGTTCGGTCGAATAAGGCAATGGCTTCTCTCGCAGACGGCCGCCAATCACATGGAAGAAAACAACAAAATTGCAAACAAAATTTTACCACATTATTTTCTACTCTACTACTGGAGACTTGCTAAATTTAGCAATCTTATAATCATTAAGTTCTGCATTGGCTTGAACTGGCTCATTCTTAGATCCAATCGGTTTACTGAAAACAGAGACCAGCCAGATACCTTGGCCTATTCCCCTCAAGTGATCGAAATTTTCGTAACGCATGAAAATTGTAGGCCCCTTTGCAAAGACGTTCCACTTAAAAATAACAGTAAGAGTAGGTTTTCCAACCTTCTGATTCACACCAGCGACGATGTGTGCATGGGAGGGAAATTAATACATTTTATTTCTGTTGCGGAGGCATGGCGCAACAGTCAGTGAGAGTAGAGTAGGAAGCCATTTTGGCAGGACTAGATAACTGTTTATATTTATGAATAATGTTATGGCAAGAAACTGTCGATATATATAAATAAGTTAGTGTATTAACGTAAATAAAATAATTGTTAATGTTTCGTGAGTATGATGGTTAATTAAATATTTTACATAACCCAAATCCTACTAATATTATAAACACGAAAGTTTGTAAGTATGGATGGATGGATGTTTGTTACTCTTTCACGTCAAAACTACTGAATGGATTTGAATTAAATTTGGCCTACAGCTAGCTTATAACCTCGATTAACACATATACCCCATATTAATATGAAATTCCATCCCTAACGGAGTGAAAAAGTGATAATTTCATTTTAAAACAGAAAAAATCATAGGTCATAGACATACAAAAATAGTGAGTGAGTGTCATTTCTCTATGTCTGACACACGATCATACACATAGTAAGGTCTGGCAAATTAATTTTTTTCTCCTTGGTGAGACCAGTCCGCTTAGTAGAACTCGCAGCGGCTAGCAAAATAAAGGCGCTAATAACAGTTTTGTTCTTAACTTCGTCAATAGATAGAGTTGCCTTGAATTTTAAACGCACCATCGTTTGATGCGTTTGTCATGTCTATAATTTTCGTTTGTTTGTGCCGTATGCGTTCCTATACCATTCATCCGATTATTGCGATGAAATTTTGGTTATTTGTTATGCGCATGCCCATGAAGGGTACTGAGACGGTATAAATATTTTTCAATAGTTGGAGCATGAATCGTGTCAAAAAATGTGTTTATTTCATTTTAAATAGCGGCACTTCGACTGTTTTTGTTGTATAAGTGCGCAACAATAACACAATTCATTTAAATATAAATTAGAGACAGAGATAGAGTGATATATATATATATATATATATATATATATAGTGAGATAGAGACGGAGAGATAAGTTGAGATAAAGCGAGGTATAGAGAATGAAATGGGTTAGATAAAGATATATACCTATAGATGTATAGAGCTATATATAGACTTATATATAGAAGATATAGAGATAGTGGGAAGTATATATTTAGATATAAAGAGATAAATAGAGATAGAGAGATACATAGATGTATATAGATGTAGATAGAGATAAATATATATAGAGAGATGGATAGATGATTTGTATATGTGGAACTACTTCAAACATATCGCACCCTGAGTACAAGACTATCGTAACTCAAAAAATTGAGTTTATGAGATATTTTTACCATAAGCAGGAAAATAACATTATCTAGGCACTGCAAGACTATCGCAATATTATATTTACTTTTACGGGACTTGTGGCAAATAATGTAGTGTTGCACTCTGGAAAACATTGTATAAGAATATGTGCAAGACTATGGCATTTGAGTTTTGATAGTATTGCACTGATTTTTGAGTTACGATAGTCTTGTACTCAGGGTGCGATATTACAAAACAAAACTAAATCAGGCATTGCAATGCAGGCCGAGCATTAGCTAGATAATGGAATCTTTTCAATATTAGTAATCTCTTATTTTTCAGCTTTTTTTCTATATTGCTTTATAAAAAGTCTAAATTTACATACAGACCAGGTAAATAACTATAAACTGGCAGAACAACGTCTGTCGGGATCTGAAAATGATATAAATTAATTTTTCACACTTGACATTCAAATTAAGAAGACAATTACTAACTACACCCATGTGTTCAGCCCGGGCAACGCCGGGTATTGCAGCCTAGTTGAAATCATACGTTGAAAAACTGTTTCACACAAATTGAGTGTCAGATATCACGGGATAATCATTTGGTAGTCAATATATATATAGTTATTCACTGACACTACCGACAGATGTCGGATACATGGCGAAAGTGCGCGGGCTGGAGTGAACAGTCGGACATGGCACAGTTGTGCTCGGGCTTTGAATATATATATACTGTATAGAAGTCGCCAGCCCAGTTTTGAGGTAGTTGGTTAATTCACCGCCGCAATCGCCACCATCTCTAGGGCATCGACTTGTGGTGGTCCCTAGCGGACAAGTGTCGAACTCTTCAAACACCCCATCCCCCTCCCGTTGAACGACCTTGAGCTGCAGTGAATGATGGATGAGGGGTGCGGGGGAATGACAGTGGGCGACAGTGCTGCGCTCCAGTATATAGATATATTCAAATGCTCGGGCTGTTACCTCCGGGAGGCGTGTGGCGCCTGTGCACGAAGGCTTGGCGCCACCCCCCCCCCCCCCTCGTCCGGGGGCAGCCACCCTCTAGGCGCGTGCGGGGCCTAAACAAACACCTCCCCCTCCCCCTGCGGTCCGCCTCACTGGCGGGGCGCGATGGCGCTTCCCGGCCGAGTCCACGGCGCCAGCCACTCATTCAAAGCTTAGGGGCATACATTTTTCGCGAAAGAATCTCATCGTCCTCATTATACTGCGATATGGTATTCCCGCTGCAGCGGTTTCTCCCTTGTAATTGGCTGCCGTCTGCAAGACTGGCGGTGCTGTGGACTGGCGGTGCTTGTCACTGGCGGTGCTGTAGACTGACGGTCATGTGGACTAAAGGTTCTGTAGACTGGCGGTGCTGTGAACAGGCGGTGTTGTAGACTGGCGGTGCTATTTCCTGGCGGTGCTGTTTTCTGGCGGTGCTGTGAACAGGCGGTGTTGTAGACTGGCGGTGCTATTTCCTGGCGGTGCTGTTTTCTGGCGGTGCTGTGAACAGGCGGTGTTGTAGACTGGCGGTGCTGTTCACTGGCGGTGCTGTGAACTGGCGGTGTTGTAGACTTGTGGTGCTGTTCATTGGTGGTGCTGTGGACTTTCGGTGCTGTGGACTGGCGTGCCGTGGTCTGGTGGTGCTGTTTACTAGCGGTGCTGTAGACTGGCGGGGCTATTTCCTGGTGGTGCTGTGGACTGACGGTGCTGTTTATTGGTGGTGCTGTTTACTGGCGGTGCTGTGGACTGGCGGTGCTGTGAACAGGTGGTGTTGTAGACTGGCGGTGCTCTTCACTGGCGGTGCTGTGGACTTTCGGTGCTGTTTACTGGCGGTGCTGCGGACTGGCAATGCTGTGAACAGGCGGTGTTGTCGACGGGCGGTGCTGTGGACTGACGGTGCTATTTATTGGTGGTGCTGTTTACTGGCGGTGCTGTGAACTGGCAGTGCTGTGAACAGACGGTGTTGTGGACTGGCGGTGTTGTAGACTTGTGGTGCTGTTCACTGGCGGTGCTGTGAACAGACGGTGCTGTGAACAGGCGGTGTTGTAGACTGGCGGTGCTGTTCACTGGCGGTGCTGTGAACTGGCGGTGTTGTAGACTTGTGGTGCTGTTCATTGGTGGTGCTGTGGACTTTCGGTGCTGTGGACTGGCGTGCCGTGGTCTGGTGGTGCTGTTTACTTGCGGTGCTGTAGACTGGCGGGGCTATTTCCTGGTGGTGCTGTGGACTGACGGTGCTGTTTATTGGTGGTGCTGTTTACTGGCGGTGCTATGGACTGGCGGTGCTGTGAACAGGTGGTGTTGTAGACTGGCGGTGCACTTCACTGGCGGTGCTGTGGACTTTCGGTGCTGTTTACTGGCGGTGCTGTGGACTGGCAGTGCTGTGAACAGGCGGTGTTGTCGACTGGCGGTGCTGTGGACTGGCGGTGTTGTGGACTGGTGGTGCTGTTCACTGGCGGTGCTGTGGACTGGCGGTGTTGTGGACTGGTGGTGCTGTTCACTGGCGGTGCTGTGGACTGGCGGTGCTGTTTATTGGTGGTGCTGCAGACTGGCAGTGCTGTGAACAAGCGGTGTTGTCGACTGGCGGTGCTGTGAACTTTCGGTGCTGTTTACTGGCGGTGCTGTTGACTGGCGGTGCTGTTTATTGGTGGTGCTGCAGACTGGCAGTGCTGTGAACAGGCGGTGTTGTCGACTGGCGGTGCTGTGGACTTTCGGTGCTGTTTACTGGCGGTGCTGTGGACTGGCGGTGTTGTAGAATGGCGGTGCTGTGGACTGGCGGTGTTGTGGACTGGTGGTGCTGTGGACTGGTGGTGCTGTTCACTGGTGGTGCTGTTCAATGGTGGTGCTGTTCATTGGCGGTTCTGTTCAATGGCGGCGCTGTAGACTGGCGGAAAGGACATTTTTTTTTCTGGTGGGATTGTTAGATTTTGATAGGGTCTTAATTTTTTAAGATATTCACAGCTTTTCGGGAGAGGGGGCAATTCTATGTTTGCCCTCAGCGTAGCCTTTGAAGATGGCTGCAACGAGCAACCTGTGACGTCAGATAATTCCTAAGGATTCTACTCCTTGCTTCATTCCTAGATGCTATCCCGTTTCGAGTGTACTAGGAAAATGCGCTGTCTATTCTATGTTCTTAAATTCCGAGTGATCACTTGCTTAATACTGGCTCTATTGAGGCACTTTCGCGATGTATCCGACATCTGTATGTAGGGTCAGTAAATAACTACATATATTGACTACCAAATGATTATCCCGTGATATCTGTCCACCAATTTGTGTGAACAGTTTTTCAACGTATGATTTAACTAGCTGCAATACCCGGCGTTGCCCGGGCTGAACACAGGGTGTAGTTTGTAATTGTCTTCTTAATTTTAATGTCAAGTGTGAAAATTAATTTGTATCACTTTCAGATCCCGACAGACGTTGTTCTGCCAGTTTATAGTTATTTACATGGTCTGTATGTAATTTAGAATTTATAAAGCAATATAGAAAAAAGCTGAAAAATAAGAGATTACTAATATTGAAAAGATTCCATTATCTAACTTAGCTAATTCTCGGCCTGCATTGCAATGCCTCATTCAGTTTTGTTTTGTAATATTTTTGAAGTAGTTCTACTTATACAAATCATCTATCCATCTCTCTATATATATTTATCTCTATCTACATCTATATATATCTATGTATCTCTCTATCTCTATTTATCTCTTTATATCTACATATATACTTCCCACTATCTCTATATCATCTATATAAGTCTCTATATAGCTCTATACATCTATAGGTATATCTCTTTATCTAACCCATTTCATTCTATATATCTCGCTCTATCTCAACTTATATCTCCGTCTCTATCTCACTATATATATATATATATATATATATATATATATATATATATATATATCACTCTTTCTCTGTCTCTCTTTTATATTTAAATAAATTGTGTCATGCGTGCGCACTTATACAACAAAAACAGACGAAGTGCCGCTATTTAAAATGAAATAAACACATTTTATGACACGATTCGTGCTCCAGCTATTGAAAAATAGTTATACCGTCTCAGAAACCTTCATGGGCATGCGCATAACAAATCACCAAAATAACATCGCAATCGGATGAATGGTATAGGAACGCATACGGCACAAACAAACGAAAATTAAATACTTGACATACGCATCAAAAGATGGTGCGTTTAAAATTCAAGGCAACTCTATCTATTGACGAAGTTAAGAACAAAACTGTTATTAGCGCCTTTATTTTGCTAGCCGCTGCGAGCTCCACTAAGCGGACTGGTCTCACCAAGGAGAAAAATATTAATTTGCCAGTCTTTACTATGTGTATGATCGTGTGTCAGACATAGAGAAATGACACTCACTCACTATTTGTATGTCTATGACCTATGATTTTTTCTGTTATAAAATGAAATTATCACTTTTTCACTCCCTTAGGAATGGAATTTTTTTTATTAATATGGGGTCTATGTGTTAATCTAGGTTATAAGCTAGCTGTAGGCCAAATTTCTTTCAAATCAATTCAGTAGTTTTGACGTGAAAGAGTAACAAACATCCATCCATACTTACAAACTTTCGCGTTTATAATATTAAGTAGGATTATTATACCTTGTTTTAATTTATGCATATATGTATTGTCGCATGCGTGCTAGGAGGCAAGGTGCGTGCCAGGCGCCTGAGCGGGCCTCCCAGCGAGTCTGACGGCGGCCACGCACAGGAGCTGACGTCACGCATGCCACGCGTGCCCGGCCGGATTACGAGGGCCTGGCTGCTCATCCCCCTCCTTGCACCGCTCACCGCCACGCCACGGACTGTTGTCACTGGCACTTCAAGCGGCCTGAGCATTCTGCGGGGTTTCCTGAGACCGCCGCGCGAATTGGCGCGAATAAACGCCGCCTTTCTGGACGATTCGGGCGACGGGTCGGCCCGGGATGACGCGACACCTCACAGCCGCTCTCGTCCCTTCGAGAAGGACGCCATTGGGGATGCAAGCGACGAAGCCGGTCTCCGCGGGAGTTCCGAGAGTTCGGAGAGTTCCGCGAGCGAAGGGAAGTGAGACATCGGCGCAGAGGGTGAGAGACCCCCTCGAGAGTGGCGCGACGCGGAGTGACGGGACCTGAGAGTGCGACTGAGTGGCGCGAGGCTGTGTGTGTGGACAGGCACGAGGTAAGGGATGAACCACTGTTGAGCCTAGCTCCGGTGAGGAGTGCGAACCGCGGAACTTGACAGACATTGAGTGACTTGAGAATAAACATTTTTAAATGCAAGTGATTGGTGATAATACAATTTTTAGTACAATTATTTATTTGTAATGTAATTGATAAAACTGTAACAAAACTTAATTGGGCTATCCCTTACGAACCCAGTTCCCCCACATTATACTCATAACAATGTGTGCATAATACTGCGATTCTGTTGGACAACACAAGCACACGCCTATACGTTCTTGTATTGCGAACTGCCAGAAGCCAGGCAGCAGACAGCCAGGTTGTTAGCGGCTAGGCCCGGGGCTCACAGGCTCCCGGCCAGGCTAGGCCCGGGGCTCACAGGCTCCCGGCCAGGCTAGACCCGGGGCTCACAGGCTCCCGGTCAGGCTAGACCCGGGGCTCACAGGCTCCCGGCCAGGCTAGGCCCGGGGCTCACAGGCTCCCGGCCAGGCTAGGCGCGGGGCTCACAGGCTCCCGGCCAGGCTAGGCCCGGGGCTCACAGGCTCCCGGCCAGTATAGGCCCGGGGCTCACAGGCTCCCGGCCAGGCTAGACCCGGGGCTCACAGGCTCCCGGCCAGGCTAGACACGGGGCTCACAGGCTCCCGGTCAGGCTAGACCCGGGGCTCACAGGCTCCCGGTAAGGCTAGACCCGGGGCTCACAGGCTCCCGGCCAGGCTAGGCCCGGGGCTCACAGGCTCCCGGCCAGGCTAGGCGCGGGGCTCACAGGCTCCCGGTAAGGCTAGACCCGGGGCTCACAGGCTCCCGGCCAGGCTAGGCCCGGGGCTCACAGGCTCCCGGCCAGGCTAGGCGCGGGGCTCACAGGCTCCCGGCCAGGCTAGGCCCGGGGCTCACAGGCTCCCGGCCAGTATAGGCCCGGGGCTCACAGGCTCCCGGCCAGGCTAGACCCGGGGCTCACAGGCTCCCGGCCAGGCTAGACACGGGGCTCACAGGCTCCCGGTCAGGCTAGACCCGGGGCTCACAGGCTCCCGGTAAGGCTAGACCCGGGGCTCACAGGCTCCCGGCCAGGCTAGGCCCGGGGCTCACAGGCTCCCGGCCAGGCTAGGCGCGGAGGCAGAGCGCGGTCCGCTCAGCTGACCCTAGATGGTCGCAGCGACCCACCAGGCAGCGACCAGCCCCACAGCCGCCCTTGAACCCCGAGCCTCGCTGCTGGTGTCACTGCCCCTCCTGGCTACACTCCTCACGCCTCACGTTCACACATTACAGCAAGGACATCACCGGGAGCCTCGCGGATTCGTCAGGCGTATTTTACTCTATCAACTTTGGATTTTACAATGGCTGATTTTCTTAGTGAAAACCTTTTTTTCTCCTGAAGTTATGCTTCTTAAGGCGCGTTATTAAATAAATGGTGAGAATGAATTTTTACGATGCGAGCGTACCATGCAACGAAAGTTTTACAGGATTAAAAATAGACTACGTATAAATAAAAATGATATATGTGCTTTTAAATCTGATACTTTAGTGATTAACATTAAATACTGGTCCATGTCATTAAAAAAGTTTATTAAATTTTAAAATTATTGATAGAAATTAAATTTGTAAACTTTTTCAAATGTATTTATACAATTGAGGTTATGTTCCCGTTTGTATAACGAGTCAGTTTGATTGTGAAATTCCATTGTCGCTGGCAGAGAGAGTCAGCGTAAGGTTTAGTATATTCCTGGCCTTTTCCATGTGCTTGTGAAGTTATGTTCGTGTACATATAATTTATTTGCATTATAAATGATAAAGTATCAGATTAATATTTAATAATTAATTAAAATTAATAAATTAGAATACCTAATCATTCAGAATATTTACTTTTTCGTTATTAATTACTATTCATCTAGATTTTTACAAAATTGAATAATTTATTTCATATAGGTATGTGTTCATAAATATTAACATTGAATACTGAGTAATAATTTAATTTAATTTTTTTACCAACCCTATTTGTAACATCACTTCATTCCGTTTATTATTTTATTTCTATTAATTAATTGCATGCATAATAAAAGTTAGTTTTTATATTACGCCAAGTAAGTATAAATTCTAATGCACGTACATAAGAACACGCACCCATTTTTGTCTTGTTGATTGGTACTGCCTGATTCGTTTAGACTCTACTTTTCTCAAAGCTGCACATCGCTGATTCACGGTCGCGGAGGGGCGAGTTCACACAACTGCGGTCCAATCATGGAAACAGCGTGAGAGTGTGAAGGTTTGCACTCTTGCGAACAAATGAATACGCATAATTCCCGTACCTCCAGCTATCACAGACTATTACTAGAGACCGGATAAATTCGCGCATTCTTTTCGTGATATGCTAAAATTCATATAATTATACCTTTGTCATGCTTCTGCTATTTGTTCACTATTTAATTGGAGAGTCTGTGGGCCAATTAGAGACCCTCAATCAAAGACGTATCCAATCATGAGATACCCAGTTGAGACTCCTCACAAGTCAAGCAGCCAATGAACCAGTGACGTTTGTCCGAGTTTCCATAGGGTCGTGGAGTCTATCCTAGAGGTATCTAATATAAAACGCGAATTTTCCCAGTCCCTAACTATAACATGTAGGGGCATGTATTTTCGTGAAATAATCTAATCGCTCATTAGAATGCAGTAAGGTATATCCGCGCTAGCGATTGTTCTGCAATTGCCTTATCTGGCCGAGCCATTCACGACGCGTTTGCTTCCACACTGGATGGTTGTGATTGGTGTGCTAACAGCAGACACCCAATTCACGAAACACAGACAATGCCACAGTGCTTTATTTCTCTGCTGGTCTGAAAATCGCTACCATCAGCAGGACGAGCCATACAACAGAATATCATACCAAACGTATGTTCATCCAACCCATGGCTGGTAGGCCCTACGAGTACAGTGATTTAAAACATTTTTATGGAATTATTTTGTTACTTTATGCCATTGAGAAACCACCAGAATGGATGACACAGATTGAATACACAAACATATAGGAAAACAAATCAAAATCAGCCGATGTCAAATGTGTGAGTTGCATGTAGACAGCAAAGAAAATTCCGTAGAAGAAATTAGTCATAAGACTGACTAAGACGAGAAGTAGTTAGGTTATAGGGCTCCGAGCACAGAGGCTGGAGGCATAGGATTCATGATTCGTGACCTTTGACCCCTGACGTCACTGTTATGACCTTTGACCGATGACATCACCGATTTCCTAGAAAATTCCCCATTCCTCCAAAATTCTATCTACCGTCTCAAATCCCCATAGTGGGTTGATATCATCCTTACCTACCCTCCCATATATGACATCACCACACCCCCATCTTGGATTATGTCATATCCGGTCACTATCATTTCCGACCGACATTTTGGATTCAATTTTTGCATGCTATATCATTCCATTATTATTATGCAATCATATAGTATTACATCATATCTGACCGCCATCTTGGATGACCCGGCCACCATCTTGGATTACATCATTTCCATTAACCATTTTGATTTCTAGAACTTTATACTGTCGCTATTACATCGCCACTGATAAGACTTAGGGATTGGTATTTTATATTTTCACATTAATATTATACAATCACCAATTTGTTTTATAGAAACACCCACCATTTTTAATTATGAAATCACACCTACCGCTCCTATGTTGTACTTTTCGTTACGATGACATCATATGCATTACAGTTTTCGTTACGGTCACATAACCACCGCCATATTGTATGACCTTGACCCCAACTGACATTTAGAATTCTACCATCTTAGATTACACCATTTTTAATTATGTAATCACACCTACCGCGACTGAATCGAGTGCCCCGCTCCTATGTTGTACTTTTCGTTACGATAGCATCTTACCATTTAAATGCATTACACTTTTTCGTTACGGTCACATAACAACCGCGTTATTGTATGACCTTGACCCCAACTGACATTTAGAATTATACCACCTTAGATTCAACCATTTTGAATTATGTAATCACACCTAACACCCCTCAATCGAGCACCCCACTCCCATGTGTTGATATTTTCATTATACAGTAATAGTAATTTTATCTCCTGAAGGCAGCCATATTGGATTTTTTAATTCTCACCTTTAACCTAGGACATCATGAACGTCATATTGGACTATGTCGTCATCACCAACTCCAACGCCATCTCGGACTCTAGAACATTCTATCATTTTGAATTATGACATCACGCCTGTCTCGTAATCTAGTGCCCCACTCCTACATATTGCAGTTGTCGTTAATGCACCAAGCACCCGTACTTTTCATTATGATTATTTCATTATATATATATATATATATATATTTCATCTTCTGTAGAAAGCCATATTGGATTTTCATCACTGTAGCTCCTTTCGAACGACATCTTGGACTATATAGTCTTCACTTGACCTATAACATCTAAGACCATGTCCCTCACCTTGAACTTTCCATTATATTGGATTACATCATTTATGTTCACCCTCTTGTCACCAACACTATCTTAAAATATGGCATCTTGCACATCGCATTTCACATTACTGTAGACACCCTAAACTTCCCACCATCTTGAGGTATGTCATCACATTACCGTAGACACCCTGAACATCCCGCCATCTTGGGGTATGTCATAACATATTACTTATAACACATCCACAACACCGCCATGATAAATTATATTATCACCCACTTTAATCTGGACCATAAACATATTGCATTATCATCTCATGTATGCACCTACCATACTTGATTATGTAATCATACTAACTTTCATCCTCTCCTAGAGTATGCAGATTAATTATTCGTTCTTTTAGTATTGAGCATCACGTGATCATCCCAAATACTAAGATAAAAAAATTTATTCCTAGTATTACCATTAAACTTATCACAGTCCATATACCAAAGTCATACTGCAGACTTATGCACTCTAGCACTCTACTCAAACTGACTTACATAGGTTAAGTTTTATTTACGTGCTTTCATTTGTGCCTACTTTTTCTTTGAGGGCTTTCATTTGCCCTTACAATTTCTTTGAGGGCTTTCATTTGCGCTTACAATTCCTTTGAGTGTTTTAAGTTTCGCTTATGTTTTCTTTACATGCATTCCTTTGCGATTACATTTTCTTTATATTGTAACTCAGTATCTCATGTAAACAATATTTAAGTATATATGTATTATTAATCTTAATAACATTTTTTTTTGGAAATTATTTCATTGTATATTTAACACCATAAATTAAGCAGGATAAATTAAGGGAAATAAAAACCTAGTATACATGGCACATTAATTTTATTTACAAAGCTTATTAAACATAGTTATACACAAAGATTTATACTTCTTTAATGGGTCAAAATGACTAATTATCAGCTCCACACGGTTCACCGAAGTCAGCGTCCAACCAGATCCTTTACCCATAAAAGTCTTCTTCTTCCTTGCAGAGTTTTTCGATACTCTGTTTAACTGACTGCTTCACGTCGTTTGAAGTATAAATTGCAGCAGCCGATGTCTTGAAAGCACGCTTGCTCACTTGATTCTCGTGCGGCTCCGGTTTACCATATAGCCAATACAACCATAAGTTATATTTTAAAGGCCCATGCGATGCTGTATCGCTCATAAGCTGTTGTATTATATTCTGCTCAATATCACTCAGAAAAGTGCAAATATCTTTTGCCTCACTAAAGTATTTAGATAGTAATAGTCTTTCAGAACTCCTCCAAATGCAGATTGTGCCAAGTAAAATCCATTATCATTTGTCTTAAATGACCAAGCACAGTGTTAGATTTATGTCCAGATGACGATGCGGGTGGTTGTTGCTGCTGATCTCCTTTAATGCTGGAGCCTGTGCGCATGGGTGCCTCTAGTTTAAATTGAGGAGTCGTGACGTTCACATACTGTTCTACAGGCAAGCTGTCTTCACCTTTACAAATCTTCATATGTCTTTTCAAATTATCTTTGCGAGTAAACCACTGATTGCACTTAACACACTGAATCTTTATACGAGAGGGACTCTTCATACATTTACTTCTCTCGTGCCTTCGCGCATGATGAGCAAATGCAAACATCATGTCGCAGTAGTTGCAACAAGGATGACTATTTGATGTGCCTTCCAAGACTTGAGCAGATGTGTTCGACGACGCAACACTTATGCTATTTGACACATCAATGCAACGCTGTTCTGCTGATGTCCTCACTTTCGACCGCTTAGCTCTTCCTTTGCATATCTTCAGGTGTCTTTTCAATTCTTCGCAGCGAGTAAACTTCTTCCAACATTCATCACATCTAATCATAGTGCGTAATGGATTCTTCGCACAATTACTCTTCTCATGACGTCTCATGTTAAAACTTGTTGAGAACAGCATATTGCAGTGCGGACACCGATGCTTCAATGGAGACATTAGCTCCATGCAGGATTCCGAAGAGCTCATAGTAGGTTCCATAACCACACCCTCTTCAGACATTATAGTAGTTAAACAAGAAAGAGAGCTCCCAAGCGATGTTCAAATTCGGAGTCAGGATAACAACTAAGCTACTAATTCCGTCCACATCCCTACATATAAAGCCAACCCCTACCCCTACTACGACACTCTTCACATAATCAACATGTTTACTAAAGACTCAGCTTACATAGGGTCTCTCTCTCTCTCTTCTACTCCAAATCATTCAACTATCCTAGAATTCTTGAAACTATCTAGATGATGCAGATTCATAACCTGACCAAAACAATCACGATATGATTCTTTGTATGGTAAACACAACTAAAATACATCTCCTCCAGCTGCCATGATCTATTATTAATAAAATGACTAGCATCCTCTTAAATATTAACATCTATATAGGACTTTGCACGCCTCAATTAATTTCAAAACTCCCAGCCACTATATCTACGTGGAACCATAAATCATTAATACTATTTCAAATCACAGGCTTAAGCAAGCATATTTGTGTAATATTATTCACTGTATTTTTCGTAAAGTTGCCATTCCAACATAACCTACTAACATAATGTTATGTAGCATTCCGTCTCATAAGTAGTCAATGTTGTTACCGTGCATAACTATACTCTATCCATTGTTCCAAAGCAGCCATAATGTATTACTATCAAGTATCAGCCCATCATCATACTACTTAATATAATTCCATAAATATTTACCATACGCAAACATTAACTACACCCTATTAAATATGTACTAGGTCCACCCAACAATCCAACATGAACATCAGTAAAAAAAAAAAAAACAGTTTTAAATCTACAAACCATAACATACATTCCTATTCCTCAGCCCGCAGTACCCAACATTCATCAGCTTACAAACTCTTTAAATTAAACATTTAAGTATGTATTTTCTTTCATGCTTTGAATATTTCTTGCAGCAAAGAATTTTGAGTCAAATACCATTTACAGACAAACAATTCACATCCTGCCATACAAAAAAAAATTGAGAACCTATCTCTACTCAGCCACAGGATAAATCCATGCAGCATCTTAAAAACAACTAAATAGATAATACTTAAGATATGAACAAAGTCCGATCTGACATTGTGGATGAGTCATTGCATATGAATACAAATATGAGGAGGCTACATAAAAGCTAAGTCAATACATACGAAAACAAATATGAGGAGGAGGAACCATAACATATGGATACAAATATGAGGAGGAGGGATCTTAGCATAAGGATACAAATATGAGGAGAAGGAATCGTAGCATACATACATACACAAAATACATCAAACTTTACTCAAATACCAACTATATCAACCAGAAAAGTAAATTATAAGAATTATGTTTCCAATCCAAAATAATTTTTCGATCGATTATTCAGAAACCCAGGTATGTAACACATAAATATCGTCAAAGATCAAAAGAACTGCAAAGTCAACTGATGTCACACAGTCTAAGCCATAAGATCTATGCCCATCGCATTTATGTCAACCTTTTTCCTTATCCATCTAAAGTGTATGAAATGAAAGAAATACTCGGTTCACATTAATTGTCCTTTTCACAATGAAAATACTTGTCATGATTATGCTATAGGGATACCGAAACCAATTTCTTACTTAAATAACAACTGCTATGCAATCGATTCATATTATAAGTACTGGTAATACCAATTCTCCTTACCCGCATACTATGAATGTAAAGTCAAAAAAAATTATACAACCATCATTCTCAATTCTCATATTTCTCAACATGTTAGTAGATATATAAATATATAAATATATATATATATATAGAGAGAGAGAGAGAGACAGAGAGACATGAGTATAAGTATTTACAACACTTGCATGATTTGAGAAGTTAAACCAAACCATACAAGGCTAAATATTAATTTAAGCCTTTAATAAGCAGTTCACAACAAGTTTTCCCGAACGATGGAACATATATTTAGCTTCTGCATTGTTGATAAGCAACATTAATACAAGTCAATGGCATTAGCACTCATTCGATTATTGAGTAACAATATTAAAGCAACATCTACAATGTAATGTCAGAAAAAGGAGAAGTAAATGAAATGAGAAGGACCTAGAACTAACAACAAATGCTGGAATTTGGCACACAGCTATATTTTACTATCTATCACTGATACAAGGTAGGTACATGATAGCATGGACAAATTCTTACACTTTCAATTATGGCCGATAATATTCGATGATTCTGGAGTCAGCTGCGAAATCATATCATGAAAGAAAATGTTTTTATCAGGTTCTTGTAGTCGGACATTACTTCATGTGGTATATTCTCAAGTTAAATCTCTTTAGGCGAATATATATTACACACCGTTAATAAATAATCATTTCCAACCGCTTTACTTATAAATCACATCATCATCATCTGTAAGCCGGTGATATCATGTAAACTGAAGGCCAGTCCCATAGTAGAATCTGGTGGGCTGGATGCTTTCATAAGAATCAAATTATATGTTGCAGCGACTCATATGCACATTCAAACTATCGCTTCGTGAAATCAACTTTCCATTCTCTCTTCAAAAATAAAACTCAAGACAATATACCTGACCAACGAATTAAATACGTTGACGATAAGCTTAACACGAAAGTATAGTTTTGATACTTAGAATAACCTTTAAAATGTTCATGTACAAAGCCACACAAACAGTCCAAGTGTCTCCATATCATGAACTCGAATCGTGACAATATCAGACGTACGGGCTAGTCATTTCCGGACCCCATAACCTTCTTCGTCGTTAGCTAATTACAGTCAATTATACCAACATAATATGTTTTTTCGCTTACAAGAGGACCAATAATCCCATCCAAAAGGTTCATTTTGGAACCACAATCAAAAAGGCAGCACATTTGGAAGCACCATCAACAAAAAGGCAGCAAATTCTACAAAATGAAAGCTCATTTAACGAAATGAGGTTCATTCTTACGTACATTTAACTCGCTAGGATGCGATTGACAATGTTAAGTTAGGATATAATGTCTCCATCAGTCTATGAATCCATCAGTTTTTAGTTCCATAAGTCATTCGCTCCAATATTCATTGGCTCCATCAGTCACTGACTCTATTAGTCTTTTGGCTCCAAAAGTCATTGACTCCAACTGCCTTTTGCTTCAACAGCTCCAATGATATTTGGCTAGAATGCTACGAGTCTAAGAGACTATGAGACTACAAGGCTACTTGTCTAAAAGTATCTAGCTGGTTACGAGTTATACATGGCTGCGAGAGTGCATGGCCGCGTGGCTACGAAACTACATGTCTATGAAGCTACAAGGATACAAGTCTACTCGGCTCCAAATGACCGCAAGTCTACATGACTACAAGACCACTTGGCTACAAAGCTTCAATTCTACTAGTCTACAAATCTCCTCCAACTACCTACGAGTGTATAAAGCTCTAACTACTCCAGCAGCATTATGTTATAAGATTACAAGACTACTTCTTTACGTAGCTACAAGTCTACGCGGCTACTTGGTAACGTAGCTACAAGTATACGAGGCTCCAAGACATAATATCTACGCGACTACTAGCCATGCAGTCTCGCAGCCATGTATAACTCGTAACCAGCTAGATCATTTTAGATATGTAGTCTTGTAGCCTCATAGTCTCTTAGACTCGTAGCATTCTAGCCAAATATCATTGGAGCTGTTGAAGCAAAAGGCAGTTGGAGCCAATGACTGTTGGAGTAAATGACTTTTGGAGCCAAAAGACTTATGGAGTCAGTGACTGATAGAGCCAATGACTATTGGAGCCAATGACTTATGGAACTAAAAACTGATGGATTCATAGACTGATGGAGACATTATATCCCAACTGAACATTGTAGATCGCATCCTAGCGAGTTAAATGTACGTGAGAATGAACCTCCTTTTCGTTAAATGAGCTTTCGTTTTGTAGAATGTGCTGCCTTTTTGTTGATAGTGCTTCCAAATTTGCTGTCTTTTTTTGTTGATTGTGCTTCCAAATGTGCTGCCTTTATGTGATGGTACTTCCAAATGTGCTGCCTTTTTGTTGATGGTGCTTCCAAATGTTCTGCCTTTTTGTTGATTGTGCTTCCAAAATGTGCTTCCTTTATGATTGTGCTTCCAGTTGTGCTGATTTTTTTACTGTGCTTCCAAAATGTGCTTCCTTTTTGTTGATGGTGCTTCCAAATGTGCTGCCTTTTTTATTGTGGTTCCAAAATGTGCTGTTTTTTTGTTGATTGTGCTTCCAAAATGTGCTTCCTTTTTTATTGAGCTTCCAGTTGTGCTGATTTTTATTGTGCTTCCAAAATTTGCTTCCTTTTTGTTGATGGTGCTTCCAAATGTGCTGCCTTTTTGATTGTGGTTCCAAAATGAACCTTTTGGATGGGATTCTTGGTCCTCTTGTAAGCGAAAAAACATGTTATGTTGGTATAATTGACTGTAATTAGCTAACGACGAAGAAGGTTATGAGGTCCGGAAATGACTAGCCCGTACGTCTGATATTGTCACGACTCGAGTTCATGATATGGAGACACTTGGACTGTTTGTGTGGCTTTGTACATGAACATTTTAAAGGTTATTCTAAGTATCAAAACTTTACTTTCGTGTTAGGCTTATGGTCAACGTATTTAATTCGTTGGTCAGGTATATTGTCTTGAGTTTTATTTTTGAAGAGAGAATGGAAAGTTGATTTCACGAAGCGATAGTTTGAATGTGCATATGAGTCGCTGCAACATATAATTTGATTCTTATGAAAGCATCCAGCCCACCAGATTCTACTATGGAACTGGCCTTAAGTTTACATAATATCACCGGCTTACAGATGATGATGATGTGATTTATAAGTAAAGCGGTTGGAAATGATTATTTATTAACGGTGTGTAATATATATTCGCCTAAAGAGATTTAACTTGAGAATATACCACATGAAGTAATGTCCGACTACAAGAACCTGATAAAAACATTTTCTTTCATGATATGTTTTCGCAGCTGAATCCAGAATCATCGAATATTATCGGCCGTAATTGAAAGTGTAAGAACTTGTCCATGCTATCATGTACCTACCTGTATCAGTGATAGATAGTAAAATATAGCTGTGTGCCAAATTCCAGCATTTGTTGTTAATTCTAGGTCCTTCTCATTTTATTTACTTCTCCTTTTCTGAAATTACATTGTAGATGTTGCTTCAATATTGTTATTCAATAATTGAATAAGTGCTAATGCCATTAACTTGTATGTATGTTGCTTATCAACAATGCAGAAGCTAAATATATGTTCCATCGTTCGGGAAAACTTGTTGTGAACTACTTATAAAAGGCTTAAATTAATATTTAGCCTTGTATGGTTTGGTTTAACTTCTCGATTTGTGCAAGTGTTGTAAATTCTTATACTCATGTCTATTTATATATATATATATATATATATATATATACTAACATGTTGAGAAATATGAGAATTGAGAATGATGGTTGTATAATTTTTGTTGACTTTACATTCATAGTATGCGGGTAAGGAGAATTGGTATTACCAGTACTTATAATATGACTCGATTGCATAGCAGTTGTTATTTAAGTAAGAAATTGGTTTTGGTATCCCTATAGCATAATCATGACAAGTATTTTCATTGTGAAAAGGACAATTAATGTGAACCGAGTATTTCTTTCATTTCATACACTTTAGATGGATAAGGAAAAAGGTTGACATAAATGCGATGGGCATAGATCTTATGGCTTAGACTGTGTGACATCAGTTGACTTTGCAGTTCTTTTGATCTTTGACGATATTTATGTGTTTCATACCTGGGTTTCTGAATAATCGATCGGAAAATTATTTTGGATTGGAAACATAATTCTTAAAATTTACTTTTCTGGTCGATATAGTTGGTATTTGAGTAAAGTTTGATGTATTTTATGTATGTATGCTACGATTCCTCCTCCTCATATTTGTATCCATATGCTAAGATCCCTCCTCCTCCTCATATTTGTATCCATATTTATGGTTCCTCCTCCTCATATTTGTTTTCGTATGTATTGACTTAGCTTTTATGTACCCTCCTCATATTTGTATTCATATGCAATGACTCATCCACAATGTCAGATCGGACTTTGTTCATATCTTAAGTATTATCTATTTAGTTGTTTTTAAGATGCTGCATGGATTTATCCTGTGGCTGAGTAGAGATAGGTTCTCAATTTTTTTTGTATGTCAGGATGTGAATTGTATTGTCTGTAAATGGTATTTGACTCAAAATTCTTTGCTGCAAGAAATATTCAAAGCATGAAAGAAAATACATACTTAAATGTTTAATTTAAAGAGTTTGTAAGCTGATGAATGTTGGGTACTGCGGGCTGAGGAATAGGAATGTATGTTATGGTTTGTAGATTTAAAACTGTTTTTTTTTTTTTTTTATTGATGTTCATGTTGGATTGTTGGGTGGACCTAGTACATATTTAATAGGGTGTAGTTAATGTTTGCGTATGGTAAATATTTATGGAATTATATTAAGTAGTATGATGATGGGCTGATACTTGATAGTATTAAATTCTGGCTGCTTTGGAACAATGGATAGAGTATAGTTATGCACGGTAACAACATTGACTACTTATGAGACGGAATGCTACATAACATTATGTTAGTAGGTTATGTTGGAATGGCAACTTTACGAAAAATACAGTGAATAATATTACACAAATATGCTTGCTTAAGCCTGTGATTTGAAATAGTATTAATGATTTATGGTTCCACGTAGATATAGTGGCTGGGAGTTTTGAAATTAATTGAGGCGTGCAAAGTCCTATATAGATGTTAATATTTAAGAGGATGCTAGTCATTTTATTAATAATAGATCATGGCAGCTGGAGGAGATGTATTTTAGTTGTGTTTACCATACAAAGAATCATATCGTGATTGTTTTGGTCAGGTTATGAATCTGCATCATCTAGATAGTTTCAAGAATTCTAGGATAGTTGAATGATTTGGAGTAGAAGAGAGAGAGAGAGACCCTATGTAAGCTGAGTCTTTAGTAAACATGTTGATTATGTGAAGAGTGTCGTAGTAGGGGTAGGGGTTGGCTTTATATGTAGGGATGTGGACGGAATTAGTAGCTTAGTTGTCATCCTGACTCCGAATTTAAACATCGCTTGGGAGCTCTCTTTCTTGTTTAACTACTATAATGTCTGAAGAGGGTGTGGTTATGGAACCTACTATGAGCTCTTCGGAATCCTGCATGGAGCTAATGTCTCCATTGAAGCATCGGTGTCCGCACTGCAATATGCTGTTCTCAACAAGTTTTAACATGAGACGTCATGAGAAGAGTAATTGTGCGAAGAATCCATTACGCACTATGATTAGATGTGATGAATGTTGGAAGAAGTTTACTCGCTGCGAAGAATTGAAAAGACACCTGAAGATATGCAAAGGAAGAGCTAAGCGGTCGAAAGTGAGGACATCAGCAGAACAGCGTTGCATTGATGTGTCAAATAGTTTAAGTGTTGCGTCGTCGAACACATCTGCTCAAGTCTTGGAAGGCACATCAAATAGTCATCCTTGTTGCAACTACTGCGACATGATGTTTGCATTTGCTCATCATGCGCGAAGGCACGAGAGAAGTAAATGTATGAAGAGTCCCTCTCGTATAAAGATTCAGTGTGTTAAGTGCAAACAGTGGTTTACTCGCAAAGATAATTTGAAAAGACATATGAAGATTTGTAAAGGTGAAGACAGCTTGCCTGTAGAACAGTATGTGAACGTCACGACTCCTCAATTTAAACTAGAGGCACCCATGCGCACAGGCTCCAGCATTAAAGGAGATCAGCAGCAACAACCACCCGCATCGTCAATTGGACATAAATCTAACACTGTGCTTGGTCATTTAAGACAAATGATAATGGATTTTACTTGGCACAATCTGCATTTGGAGGAGTTCTGAAAGACTATTACTATCTAAATACTTTAGTGAGGCAAAAGATATTTGCACTTTTCTGAGTGATATTGAGCAGAATATAATACAACAGCTTATGAGCGATACAGCATCGCATGGGCCTTTAAAATATAACTTATGGTTGTATTGGCTATATGGTAAACCGGAGCCGCACGAGAATCAAGTGAGCAAGCGTGCTTTCAAGACATCGGCTGCTGCAATTTATACTTCAAACGACGTGAAGCATTCAGTTAAACAGAGTATCGAAAAACTCTGCAAGGAAGAAGAAGACTTTTATGGGTAAAGGATCTGGTTGGACGCTGACTTCGGTGAACCGTGTGGAGCTGATAATTAGTCATTTTGACCCATTAAAGAAGTATATATCTTTGTGTATAACTATGTATAATAAGCTTTGTAAATAAAATTAATGCGTCATGTATACTATGTTTTTATTTCCCTTAATTTATCCTGCTTAATTTATGGTGTTAAATATACAATGAAATAATTTCCAAAAAAAAATGTTATTAAGATTAATAATATATATATACTTAAATATTGTTTACATGAGATACTGAGTTACAATATAAAGAAAATGTAATCGCAAAGGAATGCATGTAAAGAAAACATAAGCGAAACTTAAAACACTCAAAGGAATTGTAAGCGCAAATGAAAGCCCTCAAAGAAATTGTAAGGGCAAATGAAAGCCCTCAAAGAAAAAGTAGGCACAAATGAAAGCACGTAAATAAAACTTAACCTATGTAAGTCAGTTTGAGTAGAGTGCTAGAGTGCATAAGTCTGCAGTATGACTTTGGTATATGGACTGTGATAAGTTTAATGGTAATACTAGGAATAAATTTTTTTATCTTAGTATTTGGGATGATCACGTGATGCTCAATACTAAAAGAACGAATAATTAATCTGCATACTCTAGGAGAGGATGAAAGTTAGTATGATTACATAATCAAGTATGGTGGGTGCATACATGAGATGATAATGCAATATGTTTATGGTCCAGATTAAAGTGGGTGATAATATAATCTAACATGGCGGTGGTGTGGATGTGTTATAAGTAATATGTTATGGCATACCCCAAGATGGCGGGAAGTTCAGGGTTTCTACAGTAATGTGATGGCATACCTCAAGATGGTGGGAAGTTTAGGGTCTCTACAGTAATGTGAAATGCGATGTGCAAGATGCCATATTTTAAGATAGTGCTGGTGACAAGAGGGTGAATATGAATGATGTAATCCAATATAGTGGAAAGTTCAAGGTGAGGGACATGGTCCAAGATGTTATAGGTCAAGTGAAGACGATATAGTCCAAGATGTCGTTCGAAAGGAGCTACAGTGATGAAAATCCAATATGGCTTTCTACAGAAGATGAAATATATATAATGATATAATCATAATGAAAAGTACGGGTGATTGGTGTCTTAACGACAACTGCAATATGTAGGAGTGGGGCACTAGATTACGAGACAGGCGTGATGTCATAATTCAAAATGATAGAGTGATCTAGAGTCCGAGATGGCGTTGGAGCTGGTGATGACGACATTGTCCAATATGACGTTCATGATGTCCTAGGTTAAAGGTGAGGATTAAAAAATCCAATATGGCTGCCTTCAGGAGATAAAATTACTATTACCGTATAATGAAAATATCAACACATGGGAGTAGGGTGCTCGATTGAGGGGTGTTAGGTATGATTACATAATTCAAAATGGTTGAATCTAAGATGGTAGAATTCTAAATGTCAGTTGGGGTCAAGGTCATACAATAACGCGGTTGTTATGTGACCGTAACGAAAACTGTAATGCATATGATGTCATCGTAACGAAAAGTACAACATAGGAGCGGTAGGTGTGATTTCATAATTAAATTTGGTGGGTGTTTCTATAAAACAAATTGGTGATTGTATAATATTAATGTGAAAATATTAAATACCAATCACTGTCTTATCAGTGGCGATGTAATAGCGACAGTATAAAGTTCTAGAAATCAAAATGGTTAATGGAAATGATGTAATCCAAGCTGGTGGCCGGGTCATCCAAGATGGCGGTCAGATATGATGTAATACTATATGATTGCATAATAATAATGGAATGATATAGCATGCGAAAATTGAATCCAAAATGTCGGTCGGAAATGATAGTGACCGGATATGACATAATCCAAGATGGGGGTGTGGTGATGTCATATATGGGAGGGTAGGTAAGGGGGATACCAACCCGCTATGGGGATTTGAGAGGGTAGATATAATTTTGGAGGAATGGGGAAAGTTTTGTAGGGAAATTTTGAGGAAATTTTGAGGGAAAAACGGGAAATTTTGAGGAAATTGGGGGGAAATCGGGAATTTTTTTAGGAAATCGGTGATGATGTCATCGGTCAAAGGTCATAACAGTGACGTTTGGGGTTAAAGGTCACGAATCATGAATCCTATGCCTCCAGCCTCTTTGCTCGGAGCCCCATAACCTAACTACTACGAGACAGGTGTAAAAAAGAACGAAAAATACAGACAAACCAAAATCGCGGACAAGAAAGCGACAAGCAAGATGAACCCAACGATGACACGAGCAGATATTCTGGACAACTCCACGACAGCACAAGCGGGTGCAGTATTTTATTAGGTTTTTATTTAATTATTTTAATTATTAATTATAATTTATTGGTGGCGAAGTTTAAGCGATTCGCCTTTTCTTACCATTTACCTCATTTTCTGATATTATTTTATAAATTTAATTTTTCAATACATGATAGATGTTAAAATAAATAATAAGACAGAAAGAAATAATAAGACTTTAACTAAATGATCAAAAATAAGAAGATTTAAGCGTAAACTAATTCCCAGATTATTTATAACATACGGCTTTATCCAAAAAAAGTTTATAATAAGTAGTGTTACATTAAATCCAGTCACTCAAAATTCACACTCACATTCAAGCAGTATGTAAGCCGCGAAGTGATCATGGTAAGCATGTGAAGAGACAGGAAAAATTTGCGTATTCATTTCGCGGTAGGCTAGACTCCAAACTCGTTCATTCTGAGTCAGTGATTGGACCACCGTTTACCTGAAGGATTCTTAGCCAGTGGAAAACCTTCAACAAAAAAAGTATTAAAATTACAAGCATCCCAGGTGACACGTGTCACGAGTCATTATCCAATGAGCAGGTGCAATTTATCCAAGTACATAGAGGATCTTGGAGTCTATCCTAGAGGTCATTGAAATCGCGAATTTTTCCAGTCTCTACTAATAACTAGAGACCTGCATAATTCGCGGTTTCGATGGCCTTCAGGATAGACTGCACATACCCCTGTACACTTGGGCAAATAACACAAGTTCATTGGCTGCCGACTTGTAAGTCGTCTCAGCTGGTTTGTCTGTGATTCGATCCTTCGTTAGTTGAGGGTTTATAGCTGGTTGAGATTCGTCCAGATGAACAGTAAGCCAATAGCAAAATTATCTAAGAAGTGTATGTATTTGAATTCTAGCCTATCACCGAATGAATCCGCGAATTTTGCAGGTCTCTATTAATACTATACGGCTTTAACCAAAAAAATATTATAATAAGTAGTATAACATTAAATACAGTCACTCAACACATTCGCACACAGATTCAAGCAGTAGGTAAGCCGCGAAGTGATCATGGTAAGCATGTGTTCCAAATAAGTTTTTGTTTTCGCAGCCTTTGTTTGAAATGAGACAGGGTATTTTTTTTTTTTTTTTTCCGCCCGGCTTCCTAAGACGAGCAGCTGCGACGCCCCGGTTATCTGTTCCCTTCATCACGCACAGAAGGACCGAGAGTCGTGCGGCTGAGTACGTGCCCGGGAGCATGAGAGGGTGGGGGGAGGAGGGGGGTTGTGTCCCAGCACGTGTGCCTGGCCGGTGACAGCAGACAGACACTCCACACTCCACACGCCACACGCCACACGAGCCGTGGCTTCCTGCTGCTCCCCTCCCCCCCCCCCCCCAGACTGACTCCAGGACAGGAGCTCCGGAGGACCTGGCATGTCACAGCACAGGACACGCCGCCCTCTCATCAGAAAACAGCCGCGGCGACTTCGCTCCAGGCTAGACTAGTGATGGGAGCAGTGACAAATTTTGTTCCTGTGACACGCCGTGACCAGTGACATGAAAGTCACAGGGTCAAGTCACCGTGACATTGTCACTGTTAGTGACCTTGTTGCTAAAATGTAAAACCGGAGTTTTTTTATTAATAAATATAGTGTAACATAATCTCCTAATAATTGTATATTTTTATATATGTGACATACAACATGTAATCATTGATAAACCAAATTAGTTCATAGTTTATTGGAATTATTAACTATGCATTTTTACACATGAAATAAATATCTTCTATATTATTTATAAATATTTTTAAATAAAATATTTTTTATTAAAATATAACATTAATCATCACATTTTTTAATAATACGCAAAACACGAAAACTTGGCAATATCCTACTTCACCGAATTAGCAGTGTTTGTTTGGCTTTTTTTTTTTTAATTTGGACAATAACATTTAGTTCAGATTCACAAAATTTGTGAATCATTTAATGATTTTGAACAGAGTAACTGGACACACCAGTGTCGCATACCTCGCCGAGAAAGTACTCGTGTGTCACGTGTTGCTGCTGCGGCAAGTCACCGTTAATTTCCCGGCGCCGTTACTCTTAGGGACCTGCGACTCGCACCGCAGTGACACGCCCGCAGCGACTTGCGCCAGTGACACGCTCTGCAGCGACACGTGACCCGTGACATGCCAACCGCGCCGTTACTCTTAGGGACCTGCGACTCGCACCGCGGTGACACGCCCGCAGCGACTTGCGCCAGTGACACGCTCTGCAGCGACACGTGACCCGTGACATGCCAACCGCGCCGTTACTCTTAGCGACCTGCGACCCACGCCGCAGCGACTCGCACCGCGGTGACACACTCGTAGCGACACGTGACCCGTGACACGGATCGCAGCGACAAGCGCGAAGAGACGTGACATTGGCCCTGTTACTTATAGCTAAAGTCACCACCGTGACACGTGACATTGCAGTCGCCGTGACAAAGTCACCGGTACAGTAAATATTCCCCATCCCTAAGCTAGACTCAACTTGCCTGGACGATGACTAGAGACCTGCAAAATTCGCGGATCCATTCGGTGATAGGCTAGAATTCAAACAAATATACCTCTTAGATATTTTTTTCTATTGGCTTACTGTTCATCTGGACGAACCTCAACCAGTTATAAATCATTCAACCAAAGAAGGATCGAATCACAAGACAAACCAGCTGAGAACGACTCACAAGTCGGCAGCCAATGAACTTGCGTTATTTGCCCGAGTGTACAGGGGTATGTGCAGTCTATCCTGAAGGCCGCTAATTTTGCAGGTCTCTAGCGATGACAAGCTCACACGTGACTGATGATAACCGGCTCAGGCTGTTCAAGGTTTTTTAAAATGCGCCTGTAACCTGCGTCGAAAGTGATTTTTTTTTTTTTTCACCCTATGAAAATATCGTTGCTTGGTGCGCGCACGCATCGTAAATATTGACGCTCAAAATTTGTTTCATAACGCTTCTAAAAAAAGTATAGCTACAAAATATTTTTTATTATGTTGTTATTTGAAGAGTTCAAAAGAAACTATTTAGAAAAAAAAATCATTATTTTCATATAAACGATGTTCTTCCTTGCGTTATTTATTAGGATTATTGTATGCCCCATCTGCCCGAGAAGGAGATTGAATTCTGGAATTGAATTCCGCCCCTTCCCTCCACACGTGTACGTGTCGAGGTGGACACGCGGACTCGGCTGAACGCTATGCCATATTGAAAACGAGATACAGCTGTGCAGCGCGTGCCTCGATGCTGCTAATTACCGGGGCAGGGGGCAGGGGGGCAGGCGGACTGATCTGCATGCACGCAGGCGAATACGGGCGTATTGTCGCGCGGCAGATGCGAGCGTACCCCCTCCCCCCCCCCCCTAAACCCCCGCAACACGCGCGGGCAGAGTCGCGTCGCTCGTTTGTTTCAATAACCGCCGCCGGAAGTGACGCGGGGACAGATGCGCGCGGGAGGTGGGCTTGGATCGCGACCACACCTATGTCACTGCTCACCCCTCGCCTCGCTCGAGGCTCAAGTTAACTAATATTTAAATTTTAAAATTTTAAGTACCCCAGACTTTGCAATTCTCACTTGAAGCTACCATTAAAAATATTAATCACTATCGCCGTATTTTACAATAGTTTTTTTTTTTTTTGTAGTCTGTACCGTACTATGCCATCCATAACCATACTGCATCAGGTCAAGGTTTACCACGTTTTTTCAATATCATTGGAGTAACAGGATACCTAATGTCGAATCGATCAGACCTGTGGAAGTTGCTCACATCCTTCATCAACTATAAAAGAGCTTAAGATATGCAATTTTTTTTTAATCATAGCTAAGCACACTCTCGATCAAGTCAACTTTGAAACAAAAAAAAAACTAAATCAAAATCGGTTCGTTAGTTTGAGAGCTACGATGCCACAGCACAGACAGATACACAGATACACATATACTTATACATAAACCTATACACATAAACTTATACACATAAACTTATAACACCCCTCTGTTTGCGTCGGGTGTTAAAAATAGTGTGTTCCCTTGTAAACAATAGCAATGTGATTTTTTTTCTTTAATTTTAAAATCATGTAATTAAAAAGTTATCATCCATCGTGAAACAGTTTTTTTTGTGATAAAATTAATAAATTAGATTATGTAAGTATTCTATAGTAGTAGTACCTTTGGTAGAAGTGTGAGTTGGTAGAAATGGGAGCTCACCATATGTAAAGTTTGCACTTGGTTTAGAAAAAATGCGGTTTTCTTATTATATTTAAAGCTCCCGTTATCGTAGCAAAGTAAAATATATACCAGTTTATCAAAATCGGTCCAGTAGTTTTTACGCGATAGTTGAACAGACAAACAGACAACATACGATTAATAATCTAGAAATTCAATAAAAATAGATAATAAAAAATCTATTTTAATCAAACAATTTTTACCTCAATAATAAAAAACATATGTATAATGATAAAGATAATTCATAAAATATCTACAATTAACATACTAATTAATTAGATTGATTCCTGTCCTTTGTTTAGTACTTGATCGGTGCAAAAATAATAATTTTATATAAAAAAATTATTATTTCAATAAATATAGTGTAAAGTTTTCAAAGAAGCTGAAATTACTCATCTGCCAGCCTCCAGTAAGCAGATGATAACATATATGCCACCATCTTCAAAATATAAAATAATAAACGTAAAAAATCGGGCAAAATGTCCAATTTAATCGACAAAATCACGCATTAATTTAATGATTGATTCGATAGATACCTGTCCTAGTTCGAATTTACACCATATTTATTGAAATAATAATTTTTTACATAAAATTATAATTTTTGCATCGATCAAGTACGAAACAAAGGACAGGAATCGATCGATTTTATCAGTATATTAATAATAATTTTTTTATGAATTATGGAATTCTTTCTGAATTTCTAGCTAAATAATATTGTGTGTATTTCCAAGATGGCGTACATATGTCAAGATTATGGGGTGCCACAAAAATAATAGATTATTACTGCACTCTTGTGGGTAAAAATTAAACTAATATGGCGGTAGTACACTCTAGCAGATGAAAACAAGTTTGTGGCCTCCAGCAGACGAAACAAGATGGCAGACATGACGATACATTTGACTAAATATATACATGCATACATACATACATACATACCCTGGAATTAGTGGTGGGAAGTCACTCTGTTGGCGGCTTCAGTGGAGGAAGGCTCTGTCGCCTTTTTTTTTCTTCCCTCGATGGCTTTGAACCAAGGACGTAAGTGCGTTTTTCAAATAATGATTTATTAAAATTTGATTAAATTTTATTAATTTGTAGTTTTTCCGCATTTTACTAGCAAAATTTTTACGGATTTTCAAGATGGCGGCCGTGACGTCGTAATTTATCTTAAGATGGCGGAATGTTTTTATATATTTTTAAGTTTTTTCAGTATTTTAAAATTTTTTCCTAATTTTAATAATTATAATGACTGATTTTCAAGATGGCAACCGTAACAATAATTGCATCATTAGGGAGTTGGGCTTTCGATTCCAAGATGGTGGACAGTTAGAAAACAAAATGGCGGGCATTAAAAATGGTGGAAAATTCTAGAAAACAAAATGGCTGATCCCATATGGCGGAACCAAGATGGCCGCCGGGGTCAATGTTTAATTGTAAGGTCAAAGGTAAAGTTTAAGGTAAATGATCAAGGTAATCCAAGATGGCGGACACGACACGTATGAGAATATCTGCGGACGGAGTAACTAGTGGGCACCTGGCACCTCAGCCAGAAGCCAGGGATCGTTAACACAATCATATACTACTTAAGTGTTACCAATGTTTACCAATTTTACAACAGCTGTACTTATAAACATTTGTGTAGTGACTAATATTTAGTGTTAATAGAGCAGTCGTATTTGTAATTAAAAAGAAAATAGGTATTAAAAACACGTTTGCCTGTTCAAAAACCTAAAATTTAGGGTACTAAACTAAAATTATCTCAGCCACTAAAATTATAATGCTGACATCCTACCTGTAAAAATTCAAAAATATATATTATTGTAATTATCGGTTATATAAAAATAAGTATTTGTAATTTTAACAAGCGTGAATGTGGTACCAGTGGGTGCACTGGTGATGCTGTCATAACTTATAAACACAAAATATAGAAATACTTAACTTAGAAACACATAAGATATTATTATCTATGTTGTGCGTATTCTCAGATGTGTATTTCTAAGTTAAAGCGATTGTAAGTTATGTGGTTCGGCGTTGTGTGTTTCTAAGTTGCGCGTTTCTAAGTTGAGATAGTCCTAACTTAATATTTTTTTAAGTTGTGTGTTTTTGTATGAGTTCCTAAGTTATTGTTTCTTAGTTATTATCGTTTTAACTCGAAATTCCTAAGTTATAATTCTAAGTTATTATAGATCTTATTTGTGTGTTTCTAAGTACTGTGTGTATCCCGGAGCACCGCAGTCTAGACGCGAGAGGGGGTCACGCAGGTGACCGCTGACCTCCAAGGAGGCTCGCCGGACTAGACGATAGAACTGATAGCACCTCTGTTATCTCTGCAGGAATGTCCGGGGCGAGACATTGGTCCTCACACAGCTCACATACTGCCGGCCTGGCCTGATCCACTCGCTCCCACACTGCCGGCCAGGCATGCTCCACTCGCTCCCACACTGCCAGCCAGACATGCTCCACTCGCTCCCACGCTGCGAGCCAGGCCTGCTCCACTAGCTCCCACACTGCCGGCCAGGCCTGCTCCACTCGCTCCCCCACTGCCGGCCAGGCCTGCTCCACTAGCTCCCACACTGCCGGCCAGGCCTGCTCCACTAGCTCCCACACTGCCAGCCAGGTCTACTCCACTCGCTCCCCCACTGCCGGCCAGGCCTGCTCCACTCGCTCCCCCAATGCCGGCCAGGCCTGCTCCACTAGCTCCCACACTGCCAGCCAGGCCTGCTCCACTAGCTCCCACACTGCCAGCCAGGCCTGCTCCACTAGCTCCCATACTACCAGCCAGGCCTGCTCCACTAGCTCCCACACTGCCAGCCAGGCCTGCTCCACTAGCTTCCATACTACCAGCCAGGCCTGCTCCACTAGCTCCCACACTGCCAGCCAGGCCTGCTCCACTAGCTCCCACACTGCCAGCCAGGCCTGCTCCACTAGATCCCACACTGCCGGCCAGGCCTGCTCCACTCGCTCCCCCACTGCCGGCCAGGCCTGCTCCACTAGCTCCCATACTACCAGCCAGGCCTGATCCACTAGCTCCCACACTGCCAGCCAGGTCTACTACACTCGCTCCCACACTGCCAGCCAGGCCTGCTCCACTCTCTCCCCAACTGCACCCAGGCCTGCTCCACTCCCTCCCCCACTGCCAACCAGGCCTGCTCCACTAGCTCCCAACTGCCAGCCAGGCCGGCTCCACTCGCTCCCCCACTGCCGGCCAGGCCTGCTCCACTAGCTCCCACACTGCCAGCCAGGCCTGCTCCACTAGCTCCCACACTGCCAGCCAGGCCTGCTCCACTCGCTCCCCCACTGCCGGCCAGGCCTGCTCCACTAGCTCCCACACTGCCAGCCAGGCCTGCTCCACTCGCTCCCCCACTGCCGGCCAGGCCTGCTCCACTAGCTCCCAAAATCCCAGCCAGGCCTGCTCCACTCGCTCCCCCACTGCAAGCCAGGCCTGCTCCACTAGCTCCCACACTGCCAGCCAGGTCTGCTCCACTCGCTCCCACACTGCCAGCCAGGCCTGCTCCACTCGCTCCCCCACTGCCAGCCAGGCCTGCTCCACTCGCTCCCCCACTGCCGGCCAGGCCTGCTCCACTAGCTCCCACACTGCCAGCCAGGCCTGCTCCACTCGCTCCCCCACTGCCGGCCAGGCCTGCTCCACTCACTCCCATACTGCCAGCCAGGCCTGCTCCACTCGCTCCCACACTGCCAGCCAGGCCTGCTCCACTCGCTCCCAATCTGCCAGCCAGGCCTGCTCCACTCGCTCCCCCACTGCCCCACAGCCGGCCAGGCCTGCTCCACTAGCTCCCACACTGCCAGCCAGGCCTGCTCCACTCACTCCCCCACTGCCGGCCAGGTCTGATCCACTAGCTCCCAAAATACCAGCCAGTCCTGCTCCACTCGCTCCCCCACTGCCGGCCAGGCCTGCTCCAATAGCTCCCACACTGCCAGCCAGGTCTGCTCCACTCGCTCCCACACTGCCAGCCAGGCCTGCTCCACTCGTACCCCCACTGCCAGCCAGGCCTGCTCCACTCGCTCCCCCACTGCCGGCCAGGCCTGCTCCACTAGCTCCCACACTGCCAGCCAGGTCTGCTCCACTCGCTCCCACACTGCCAGCCAGGCCTGCTCCACTAGCTCCCACACTGCCAGCCAGGCATGCTCCACTAGCTCCCCCACTGCCGGCCAGGCCTGCTCCACTCGCTCCCCCACTGCCGGCCAAACCTGCTCCACTAGCTCCCACACTGCCAGCCAGGCCTGCTCCACTCGCTCCCCCACTGCCGGCCAGGCCTGCTCCACTAGCTTCCAAAATGCCAGCCAGGCCTGCTCCACTCGCTCCCCCACAATAGGCCAGGACTGCTCCACTAGCTCCCACACTGTTAGCCAGGTCTGCTCCACTCGCTCCCACACTGCCAGCCAGGCCTGCTCCACTCGCTCCCCCACTGCCAGCCCGGCCTGCTCCACTCGCTCCCACACTGCCGGCCAGGCCTGCTCCACTAGCTCCCACACTGCCGGCCAGGCCTGCTCCACTAGCTCCCACACTGCCAGCCAGGCCTGCTCCACTCGCTCCCCCACTGCCAGCCAGGCAAGCTCCACTCGCTCCCCCACTGCCGCCCAGGCCTGCTCCACTAGCTCCCACACTGCCAGCCAGGCCTGCTCCACTCGCTCCCACACTGCCAGCCAGGCCTGATCCACTCGCTCCCACACTGCCGGCCAGGCCTGCTCCACTAGCTCCCCCACTGCCGGCCAGGCCTGCTCCACTCGCTCCCACACTGCCAGCCAGGCCTGCTCCACTCGCTCCCCCACTGCCGGCCAGGCCTGCTCCACTAGCTCCCACACTGCCGGCCAGGCCTGCTCCACTCGCTCCCACACTGACGGCCAGGCCTGCTCCACTAGCTCCCCCACTGCTGGCCAGGACTGCTCCACTCGCTCCCACACTGCCAGCCAGGCCTGCTCCACTCGCTCCCCCACTGCCAGCCAGGCCTGCTCCACTCACTCCCATACTGCCGGCCAGGCCTGCTCCACTCGCTCCCACACCGCCGGCCAGGCCTGCTCCATTAGCTCCCCCACTGCCGGCCAGGCCTGCTCCACTAGCTCCCACACTGCCAGCCAGGCCTGCTGCACTCGCTCCCACACTGCTGGCCAGACCTGCTCCACTAGCTCCCACACTGCCGGCCAGGCCTGCTCCACTCGCTCCCACACTGCCGGCCAGGCCTGCTCCACTAGCTCCCATACTGCCGGCCAGGCCTGATCCACTAGCTCCCACACTGCCGGCCAGGCCTGCTCCACTAGCTCCCTCACTGCCGGCCAGGCCTGCTACACTAGCTCCCACACTGCCGGCCAGGCCTGCTCCATAAGCTCCCCCACTGCCAGCCAGGCCTGCTCCACTCGCTCCCACACTGCCGGCCAGGCCTGCTCCACTCGCTCCCCCACTGCTGGCCAGGCCTGCTCCACTCGCTCCCACACTGCCGGCCAGGCCTGCTCCACTAGCTCCCACACTGTCGGCCAGGCATGCTCCACTAGCTCCCCCAGTGCCGGCCAGGCCTGCATCACTCGCTCCCACACTGCCAGCCAGGCCTGCTCCACTAGCTCCCCCACTTCCGGACAGGCCTGCTCCACTCGCTCCCCCACTGCCGGCCAGGCCTGCTCCACTAACTCCCATACTGCCAGCCAGGCCTGCTCCACTAGCTCCCCCACTGCCGGCCAGGCATGCTCTACTAGCTCCCACACTGCCGGCCAGGCCTGCTCCACTAGCTCCCCCACTGCCGGCCAGGCCTGCTCCACTAGCTCCCCCACTGCCGGCCAGGCCTGCTCCACTCGCTCCCACACTGCCAGCCAGGCCTGCTCCACTCGTTCCCCCACTGCCAGCCAGGCCTGCTCCACTCGCTCCCCCACTGCCGGCCAGGCCTGCTCCACTAGCTCCCACACTGCCAGCCAGGTCTGCTCCACTTGCTCCCACACTGCCAGCCAGGCCTGCTCCACTAGCTCCCACACTGCCAGCCAGGCATGCTCCACTAGCTCCCCCACTGCCGGCCAGGCCTGCTCCACTCGCTCCCCCACTGCCAGCCAGGCCTGCTCCACTAGCTCCCACACTGCCAGCCAGGCATGCTCCACTAGCTCCCCCACTGCCGGCCAGGCCTGCTCCACTAGCTCCCACACTGCCAGCCAGGCCTGCTCCACTCGCTCCCCCACTGCCGGCCAGGCCTGCTCCACTAGCTTCCAAAATGCCAGCCAGGCCTGCTCCACTCGCTCCCCCACAATAGGCCAGGACTGCTCCACTAGCTCCCACACTGTTAGCCAGGTCTGCTCCACTCGCTCCCACACTGCCAGCCAGGCCTGCTCCACTCGCTCCCCCACTGCCAGCCCGGCCTGCTCCACTCGCTCCCACACTGCCGGCCAGGCCTGCTCCACTAGCTCCCACACTGCCGGCCAGGCCTGCTCCACTAGCTCCCACACTGCCAGCCAGGCCTGCTCCACTCGCTCCCCCACTGCCAGCCAGGCAAGCTCCACTCGCTCCCCCACTGCCGCCCAGGCCTGCTCCACTAGCTCCCACACTGCCAGCCAGGCCTGCTCCACTCGCTCCCACACTGCCAGCCAGGCCTGATCCACTCGCTCCCACACTGCTGGCCAGGCCTGCTCCACTAGCTCCCCCACTGCCGGCCAGGCCTGCTCCACTCGCTCCCACACTGCCAGCCAGGCCTGCTCCACTCGCTCCCCCACTGCCGGCCAGGCCTGCTCCACTAGCTCCCACACTGCCAGCCAGGCCTGCTCCACTAGCTCCCACACTGCCGGCCAGGCCTGCTCCACTCGCTCCCACACTGACGGCCAGGCCTGCTCCACTAGCTCCCCCACTGCTGGCCAGGACTGCTCCACTCGCTCCCACACTGCCAGCCAGGCCTGCTCCACTCGCTCCCCCACTGCCAGCCAGGCCTGCTCCACTCACTCCCATACTGCCGGCCAGGCCTGCTCCACTCGCTCCCACACCGCCGGCCAGGCCTGCTCCATTAGCTCCCCCACTGCCGGCCAGGCCTGCTCCACTAGCTCCCACACTGCCAGCCAGGCCTGCTGCACTCGCTCCCACACTGCTGGCCAGGCCTGCTCCACTAGCACCCACACTGCCGGCCAGGCCTGCTCCACTCGCTCCCACACTGCCGGCCAGGCCTGCTCCACTAGCTCCCATACTACCGGCCAGGCCTTTTCCACTAGCTCCCACACTGCCGGCCAGGCCTGCTCCACTAGCTCCCTCACTGCCGGCCAGGCCTGCTACACTAGCTCCCACACTGCCGGCCAGGCCTGCTCCATAAGCTCCCCCACTGCCAGCCAGGCCTGCTCCACTCGCTCCCACACTGCCGGCCAGGCCTGCTCCACTCGCTCCCCCACTGCTGGCCAGGCCTGCTCCACTCGCTCCCACACTGCCGGCCAGGCCTGCTCCACTAGCTCCCACACTGTCGGCCAGGCATGCTCCACTAGCTCCCCCAGTGCCGGCCAGGCCTGCATCACTCGCTCCCACACTGCCAGCCAGGCCTGCTCCACTAGCTCCCCCACTTCCGGACAGGCCTGCTCCACTCGCTCCCCCACTGCCGGCCAGGCCTGCTCCACTAACTCCCATACTGCCAGCCAGGCCTG